>NW_007737969.1:30274-48065 GCF_000696425.1 Galeopterus variegatus
CCCCTGAATAGCACCCATAACAGGCTTTTCCCTGTGGGAGAAAATGAAATATCTCACACACGTGTTTACAGTACAATATGTAAGATAAAATGGCAAAACAGTTATGTCAATACCATTTATGAGGAACAAATTAAAAAAAAGACCCCCTTCGTAAAATCAATAACAAGGGAGAGAAAATCAAGAAGAACGAGCAAGAGAGAGTAGGTAACCAGGATAACAAATGAGTGGAATCTTCGCACATGCCTGCTTGAGTGAGCAGAGGTAAACAATTACTCGCTGAATGTGTTTTCACCGAGTAAGTTGAGTCAACAGAGTCTGATAGGAGGAAGAGAGGATAAATTATTGAGGCATAAAATAAAAATGTTTATCTGAGCATTTATCACCCCTTGATCTAATGTGGAATTTATTGATGGAACCCAGGGCACGGCAGGCTCGGCTCTTAGTTTATACATAGCCTCGGAATCGTTCAGCAAACCATAAAACGTGCTTTCTCACTTTTCTGCTTGGATGATTTCAGAGCAGCTCTCTAGGGACCAATTCCTCTAATGGCGAGATCTAATTCAATTGTGTGCTCGCTCAGTTCAGAGGAAGGCCAGGGAAGGAACAGCACCTCCGACAGCGTGTTTGGGGCTGGAGGGATGGAGATTACCTCCTGGGAGACAGGAGAGCAGGCGAGTTGCTTCTCGATGAATCTGCTGGTTGGGCACCTCTCCCACTCTTTCCTACTCATCTAATTCAGCTGAAAACGTTTGGGGCTGGAGGGATGGAGATTACCTCCTGGGAGACAGGAGAGCAGGCGAGTTGCTTCTAGATGAATCTGCTGGTTGGGCACCTCTCCCACTCTTTCCTACTCATCTAATTCAGCTGAAAACCCCACTGTGCAAGGATTATGAACATCTTGGCCGATTTTAAAATAATAGTAACAGTTTCTCTTTTTCCTGAATTCTACTTTTAATCCCTGTTATTTAGCACTTCAGGGAATGGGTTTTGTCAGTTCACTAAGTTTTTTCAACTTACTAGAGTTCATTACTGCACAATTGGTTGGATGGCATGAACCCCTTTAAAATTTGTCATTAAGTCCCCCATATACCACATTATTCTCATTTTGTCATTTAGAATGGCTTACATTGTAAACTTCTACAGGCCAAGGTTAAGCTAATGCTGCTTATTTTGTATTCATATTTACTATTGTGCTCACCTCCTGGTGGTAATGAATTTATACAAATGCCACAATTGTCTACAAAGAACTCACTCAGTAGGGCCTGTGCTTTGAGTTATTTGTGTGTAATGATGACAGATGTGATCCTCATTCAAATGTCCTCTTCTAGCTATTTCTGCAGGAAATGATAATTTCATTTGTGCACTAGACATGAGGGCCAGGTGAACAGACTACCTTGTGCATTAGGTCGTATTCATTAATTAAGCCTTCCCATGTTCATACTTACACTTCAGAGGCTTAGATTGAAAAGACCAGTGCTCCAGGGACTGGTAATTTTCTTCTGAGTATCTGGTTTACAATGAGAGCAATAGAATTACAGAATTTTAGACACTAATGGGAGCTTAGAGACTCTCTTATACCCTGATTTTACAGATGGTGGAAGTGAGGTTTAGAGAGGTCACAAACTTAGTTAATGGCAAAGCCAGGACTTGAACTCAACTCTGTTTCTTTCATTTATTTATAACGTGGGCCTGTGCTAGCTGCTGTGGGTACAGAAGTGGATGAAACAGATCCAGACCCCAAGGGATGAAATTTACTGGGTTCTCTCTCAATTCCACTGGACCTATGGGCTGGATCAGCTAAATGTTGACTTCCCGATGAAGCATATTCATGATTAAAGCAATGTTTACAAAATATAAATTCCTAGGTAACTGTTTTCAATCCTAGTCTGTTCTTTCACTTTTAACCTTATGGTTTTCAAAGAAAGTTATATGAAACTATCTTCACTGACGTGCCCCTCTTCCTATCTTTCTAGTTTGTTTGAAGTTCCTTGATATTAGAAGTTACTGTTCCAGTAGCTTCCTTTATGCTTATGCTTTCTTCTATTTCCACTCTTCTCTGGTGCTGTTAGTCCAAAAAGGAAACCCCAAGAAGGAAACCACCAAAGATCATCAAAGAGAAGACAAACCTTTCTCCAGCACTCCCCAGACTACTCCCATGAAGCTTTTTTCCCTTAGGCAGTTTCTCAAGAGATTTCTCAAAAGTAATTTATTTTCTCCTATCTTCTTTTTCTTTCTATCTAGGCAGATGCTAGAACAAATACCTAGGTCCTGTGGATGCCAGTGTGAAACCATGTAATTGGCTTTTTTCTTATTAGCAAGAAATAATTTTCTATTTTCTTAATCTTATCTTTTGACTTTAATGAAAACATGTTTGCATTAAGCTTAATAGTTTACACAGTGCTTTCACATACGTTGTCTCATTGAGACTCAAAACAAATATACAAGGTGGACAGAACTTTCTTCACATGTCCATTTTACATGTGGGACCAGAGGCTCAGAGGGTATGGCGATTAATAAGATCACACTATTGGTGCCTACTAGGGGAAGGAGGAGCACTTGGCTGAGATGTCATCTTAACTAGTTCCATTAAGCCACACTGCCACCATGCTGGCCTTTAAAACCATTACTCTAAATTGTTCATAAATTGTATTGAAGTATTCCTGAACAACAGCATTTTTTTCAGACCACAGAACATATCTCAAAAATATATTTGACTAGAGCACAGCAGAATTTAAACAGCAATATCCAGCTGTATCCCCTTTGCAATGCATGAATTTATGTAGAATTTGTCAAACAATTGGTGTAAATGCTGGCATTTGACCCTCCAGGAGTAGTCTTCCCTTGGGAAGGCAGTTTAGGTCCCGGCATAGAGGTTAAGAGTGCAGGCCCTGGAACCAGACTGTCTCATTTCAAATCTTGGTTCTGCCACATCCTAGCTCTGTAAACTGAGGCAAGTTACATCTCAGTACCTCAGTTTCTTAATCTATAAAATAGGCATAACAATAATCTCTAGCTCACAGACTTGTTATAAAGATTGAAAAGCATGTACACATGTGCACACACACAAACAAAGATGAATATAGAACAGTGCTTGGAACATAGTAAGCCAAGCAGAAGTGATATCACTCCTAAAATAGTGTGTTGGGAAAGTGCCCTGGACCTGGAGTGGAGCGAGAGTGACTCTGAGGTCTTCAGGGGAATAGAGTACCAACAAAAAGGCAGGAACATGTGTGATAGAGGTGGTGCTGGTTGGGTGCAGGGGATTCGGCAAGATCTTGGATGCCCTGAAAAAGGTAGGATGTCCTTGTACCGGTGGTAGATATTCTGTTTTCTCCACTGAGCTTGGTTCAGGGGGCACCTCCTCTGAGGTAGAGGCTTGGAGTGAGCATCTCAGGGCCCTTTTCTAAGCTGAGTCTTTATTACCAGGCAAATGACCAGAATAATGACCAGCCTTTTGGAAAAAGGCTACATGAAAGCTCCTAATCATGGGAACTGACCACACAGTGGACAACTCTGTCTCCAAAACTATGGAATGCGTGCTGCCAGATAGGAATGAAGATATCACAGAGAGAAGCAGTACATGTCCCACTGGGAGACATGTCGTTCTGGCTGCCAGAGGAGGAGTCTTTGGAAATCTCTTAGCTCTGCATCCTGGGTCTGATAGTCAGGGACGGTGACTTGCTGGTACGTGGTGTGGACTAGCGCAGGGAGTGGGCATGAGGGGAAAGCTTAGAGCTACTTAAAGAGTTTGCTCTTTCAGTTCAGGGTTGCTCTGTGAACCAGGGTCAGGTGGAGGCTGCCCATGGTGGGAATTGTCTCTGCCTGTCTTCCTTTTGAATGTAGTATCTCTAATGACAAGGACTGAGCATGTGCATGGTTACTCCTTAGCAGCCACCCAGTGTCATAATTTACGGGTGATTGATAAACAATTGGTGAATGAATTGGGAAAGTGAGGAAGAAGAAGGAGAGATGAGGTAAGAGCTGACTCAGCAGAGACTAAACGGAAATTAGGCCTCAGGCCTGATGCTTGGTCAATCGAGGTGCTGACCAGATCAGCACTTTTTAAGTACAGAATACTATATAGAATTCTGGAAATGCTTAGATGCAATGGAGCATAAGAAAATGAAAATTGATCCTGATTTCTGTACAAGACACTCATAAAGTTACCTTTCAGGAACTGAGTCAATGAACATAGTGTTAAAAATGCACACCAGCGTTCTTTATAAACTGATGTTGATAGGAATTACCGTCATTTGATTAAAGGAAAACTGAAGCAGAGAAAAGCAAATTGTCCAAATTCCCGCAGTAATAAAAGTCAGTATAGAGAGGAGAAACCAACCCATTTTACTGTGCTCTGTTTTGTCTTTCTTTTTTAAAATTATAAAATCCAAACAGCATGTGAAGCCCAATTTAAATCTAGGGAAGAGACCTAAAATGTTTTAGTTGTTGACAGTTGCAGTCTCCTTAGGGTGAGAACGGAGATCCGAGGCTTTGAGTGGAGCAGGCGAGTAGAACAGATGTGAGAAACCATCTTCTAAATGACTGTACAGGGCCGGCCCATGGCTCACTTGGGAGAGCGTGGTGCTGACAACACCAAGTCAAGAGTTAAGATCCCCTTACCTGTCATCTCTTAAAAATAAATAAATAAATAATGAATGAATGAATGAATGAATGACTGTACAGATTTCAAAATCAGTCTCAGAAGCTTCAGCCTGTGGCCTGATTCAAAATAGAGTAGTTCTGGTCTCATTTTGCACTGACTTTCATTCAAGCAGGATCAGTCTGTGATAGTGAAAAACCAACCTCAAGTTGTCTTTCCAGGACAATTGGTCTTTCTATTTCCCCTTGGTTTCCTGTTCCTTAGTCCAGGGCTTTTCAGTTACCCCCATCTGTAGCCTGCAAATGGTATCTGAAGAGCCTGGAGAGCTACACAGTGTAGGTCTACAAAGAGCTTTATCACTGTGTAGTATTGGTGCACAGATTTTAATCATTTCCCTCACATTGGGCTAGCCTGATGGATCAGTTAGACTTCTGTGCTTGGGTTTCAAGCACCTGCATTGTCTGAAACTCCTAATGTAATACACCTTTGCTATCAATAGAAAATTTTTAAAGTCAAGTTTCACACTAGTGTTAAAATATCAAAGGGAATATGAAAACTCTAAAGGTAATATTGGAATTCTAACTTAATGCTCAGAAAAATGTTTGAATAAAACTGTCATAAACCTCAGGCTCTTGGGGATGGTAGCAGTGGGATGTGGGATGCAGAAAAACTGTGTTTTGGTTTTTAAAAAAGACAGTGAAGAGAAATTTCTTTTCCTTTTCTTCCTTCTCCCTCCTCCTCTTTTCTTAAGGCTAGGATTTATTTTGTCAATTTAGTTTTAGCACTAGACATGTATTGTAAGTATTTATTTTACTTCTTTGCACCCTGGGCTTCTCTCTCTCCCTTTTATCTGTTCATTATCGTTTCTCTTTCCTGGTAGTCTCTGAGCATCTTAAAACCACTCTTTTCTTTCTCTCTCACCCCACTCCTTAGGATAGTGCCTGGCATCAAGTAGATCCTCAACAAATATGTGTTGAATGAAAAAATAAATTCACAGTACGTGGAATGGCCAAAGATAATGAAAAGATTATTTGATTCATGCTTTTGTTTGTGGTTAAGGGTTTTAGGTAGCATTTTGATTCCTACCTAGCATTGTGCTGTACTACAGTAGGTCAGGATAAAAATGATGGACATTGGATCCAGATTGTCTGAGTCTGACTCTAAGCTTTACTACTTACTGCCTGAGTATCCTTGGGCAAATTACTTAACCTCTCTGTGCCTCAGTTTTCTCATTTGTAAAATGAGGATATTAGTAGAAAATACTTCATAAGTTGTTTTGAGAACCAAGTGATTTAATACATGTAGCACTTAGAACAACTTCTGGTACATAGTATTTTCTGTGTAAGTGTTAGTCATTGTTTTATTACTCATGCTCTGGGAGTGATCCTCTGAGAGCAAGGCTAATAAAAGGGCTCTATCTTATTACCAAAAACTCAAATGAGCTTTCCAGTCTCTTTGCATCATTTTAATAGGTGTTCAAAGTGACATGTGGTTTCCTCTCCATCCTTTTTGAGGATTTAGTTTTAGTAGTTGGGAAAGCTGATATCTTAAATTATTACAGCTCTAGATGCCCATTGACTTGGCCAACACTAGCTTTCTAAGTAAATGCAATTTAAGAACACTTTGGTCAGAGATGGGCTTCAAAACCACTCTTCCAAGAAAAAAAGTCTGATGCTTTTTTAGTGAGGAGGATCAATTCTCTCATTAGCAGTCTATAATACAAAAGTAATCATTCTCCCAATAGTCTTGGTCTTCAAAGTTTGCTTCTTGGTTGGGAGTGCTTCTGATTTATATGACTTGTTAGACCATTGGAAAATCTGAGGAACTGAACAGTGATTTTTTTAAACCAATTGAAAAAACTGTAACTATGGATTGTCGCAGTTTTGGGATGTGGAGATATGTAAAAGCAGTATGCTGGCCTACTGCAGGATGCTTGATATAATTTTATGGTATGTTTAAATCTCTGCAATTTGAGAAGACACACTACTATGTTGTACCCCCAAACTGACTCTTAAGTTACATTAGCCTTTTGCTGCTTTCCCTTCCTGTTTGATTTACTTTTTTTGTGTGTGGAGCTTCTCAAAGCCTTAACCATGTGGGATTATATTAAGTGGCACTTTTAACCAAGTTTAACACCAATAAACATGGAATGGCTCATTATAGGGCAGGAATAAGGAAATGGAAAGTGCTAGTAGTTAAATAGAAGTTTATGTATCTACTAAAATTGGTTCTGTTTTTCAAGCTACCTTTTATGGCATATTAGGTGTGCTTTCTTGTGTTGAAAATCTTGGCATCTCTTTCACATTAAATATTTCAAGATCATTTAGTTATTTATCCTTCAAATACAATGAATAAAACTATCCCAAAAGGAGGAAAATGGCAAATTGCTGAAATTACAACTGTTTTTACTTTTCTCTAATGGAAGTAGTTTTAAAATCCATGGGGGGAAAATCCAATTTGAAGGAAAGCAGTATTAGAAAGCATGCAATTATGTATAGTGAACATTTCCTCAATGATGGAAAAATTCAAAATACATGAAGAAAAGCCTCCGTGACTATTTTTTCAATAAGGTGAGTTGCTATTGTACACTGCTACTGGGGACTCCTGTCGTCTAGGAGGTAGAGTAGAAATGGATTTATTTTCCCATTCTGGACCAGGGTCAGGGCACAATATCACTGATGGAGATGGGACGATGTATCAGAAACCACACAGGGATTAAAAATATGCAATTGAGTTTCCATTCTGACTCTGCTCCTGACAATAATAATAATGATGATAATAGCGACTATTAATAATATTTAATTTAATAATATAATTGTTGTACCCATTAAGTAAGATAATTTTCTCAAATTATCAAGTTCTAGTGTGTCATGTAAGTCAAGACACTCAACCAAGTTTTACTCCCATGGCAAAATAGAGAATAAGTTTTACTCCTTTACTCCCTCAGGGACAGAGGCCCTTAAAGATTTTATATTAAATATGGAATATATTTACATTATAAAGAAGTCTAATTTTGTGAGTTTTTTAACAGGCACCCATTTAGTGTCCTTTTCCACTTCTCATGTGCTTCTATGACATTTCATATAAACGTTGCATTCACACAGGTGTAGAACATCAAGTTCTAGTGTGTCATGTAAGTCAAGACACTCAACCAAGTTTTACTCCCATGGCAAAACAGAGAATAAATTTTACTCCTTTACTCCCTCAGGGACAGAGGCCCTTAAAGATTTTATATTAAATATGGAATATATTTACATTAATAAAGAAGTCTAATTTTGTGAGTTTTTTAACAGGCACCCATTTAGTGTCCTTTTCCACTTCTCATGTGCTTCTATGACATTTCATATAAATGTTGCATTCACACAGCTGTAGAAATATTAGACAAGGAGAATATGAAAATGACTACTGCCTCTTTACCTAGCAAGTGGAAAGATGGATGGAGTATTGTGAAGCACACCTAAATCCACCCGGGACAAATGTGCAAGCGCTGGAAATACAGGACAGAGTTCCTCTGGCCTTGTGTGTGTGCACCCAGGGTGATACATTCATTCATTCATGTCCTACCTCTCTAAACATACACTTCATATGGCTTATGGGGATAAGGCACTTAAAGAAATTAGATGAGGAAAAATAAATCAGGCTCAAACCTTCAAAACATTAGATAGGGAATTGGGAGGTAATTTAATATATTTTCACTCCCATTCTTTTGTCTACTGTTAAGGTTTTATGGAATTAATTTCTCAGGATTTGGCTGCAGTGTTTATAGGTCACCCTTCTCCCTCCTTATATTATGCAGCCTGATATCTGTAAGCCTCAGATACTATGTATTTTTGCACATCTTCCTCACAACTAGATCATGTGGTGTGACAGCTTGGTATCCATAACGTCAGGCCCAGTGCCTTTGGCAAAGTAGACTCAATAAACGTATATGATTCTTTTTAATCTTCTTGTTTAGAAGTTATCATGAAATGTTAAAACATAGAAAAGCTATAAATACTAATATAATGAATGACTGTGTATCCACCACTTAGCTTACAAAATAAATATTACCAATAGGTTGAAGCTCCCTGTTTCCTTTCTCATGTTATTCCCTCTGCACCTTCACTAGATGTAACCTCTATCTTGAATTTGGTAATTATTACTCCTATTTGCATCTTATTCTTTAGCTAAAGACAGTAACATAGAGAACATATAGAATACAATGATAAATACGTATAAGGTAAATGGTGTACAGTTTTTCATGTTTTAATATTTTATGTAAATGAAATAATCTATTCTACTGAAATTTGCTTTTTTTTTCATTTTCACTGCCATGTAGTCTTCTATTGCGTGAATATACCACAAATAATTTATTCATCGTTCTCTCGATGGACATTTAGGTTGTTTCTAGTGTTTGACTTTGCCAGTTCAGTTGCTGTGAGCATGTACTGTACGTGCCATTTTGTGCACATGTGAAGGAATTTCTCTAGAATACATAGGAGAGGAATTGCTGGGTCCTCAGATATGTGCTTCAACTTTACTAAATACCACTGAATTTCTCTTCAAGTACTGAATACTATTCTACATTCCCACCGACAGTGCATCGATGTTCCTGTTGTTCCACGTGCTCTCTGTTAGTGATTGCCAGACTTCAGTGTTTTCTAATCTGATGAGTAAAGAATGGTATCTTCTTACGGTTTTAATTTTCATACCCCTTTTTACTAAGGGGACTGAGCATCTGATCATATGTTTATTGGCCATTCGGTTTCATATGCTCTGAATTTCTGTTCATATGTTTTGCCCACTTACCAATAGATTTGATTATCATTTTTTCTGTCATTCTTTTTTATTGTGGTAAAATACACATAATGTAAAATTTGCCATTTTAACCATTTTTAGGTGTAAAATTCAGTGGCATTAAGTACATTCACAGTGTTGTGCAGCCATTACCACTATCTATTTTCAGAACTTTTTTATCACCCCAAACAGAAACTTTGTACCCTTTAAGTAATAATTCTCTTCTTCCCCTTCCTCCTATCTCCCAGCCCCTGGTAACTTATAATCTACTTTCTGTCCCTGTGAATTTGCCTATTCTAGATATTTCATGTAAATAAAATCAGACAATATTTGTCTTTTTGCATTTTGTTTATTTCACTTAGCATAATGTTTTCAAGTTCATACTTGTTAAGTAACATGTGTCAGAACTTCATTTCTTTTTTTAATGGCCATATAATATTCTTGCATGTATATACCACATTTTGTTTATCTTTTTAACTGTTGATGCACATGTGGGTTGTTTTCACCTTTTGGCTGTTGTGAACAATGCTGAAATGAACATTGACACACAAATACTTCGTTGAGTCCCTGTTTTCAATTCTTTTGGGTGTATGAGTATATTTAGGAGTACAATTGCTGGATCATATGAAACTCTATGTTTAACTTTTTGAGGAACTGCTGAACTATTTTCCACAGAGGCTGTGTACCATTTTACACACTTACAGTAAATATACAGGGTTACAACTTCTCCACCTCCTCACCAACACTTGTTATTTTCTTTTTTAAAAAAATATAGCCACCCTAGTGGTTTGGATTTGCATTTCCCTAATGACTGATATTAAACATCTTTTCATGTGCCATTTGTATAACTTTGGAGAAATGTCTACTCAATCTCTTTGTCCATTTTTTTAAGATGGGTTGTTTTTCTTTTGGTTGTTGATTTATAGGAGTTCTTTATATATTCTGGATATTAAACCCTTATCAGGTATCTGAATTTTAATTATTTTACCCTATTCTATCGGTTGCTTTTCTTTTTCTTGATTGTGTTCTTTGATGCACCAAAGTTTTTAATTTTGGTGAAGTCCTATTTATCAATTTTCTCTTGTTGCTTGGGTTTTTTTTTTAACACTATCTTTTTTCTTGTTGATTTGTAGTAATTCTATATATATTACAGGTATAAATATTTTATTGATTATGTTTATTACAAATATCTTCTTTAGGTATGTGGCTTCTCATTTTTCCATTTAAATTAGAGCTTTTGATGAGCAAAAGCAGAAATTTAATTTTATCGCATTTATCAATATTTTAATTATGGTTTGTACTTTTAGTCTTTCCTTTAAGAAGCTCACCTTGTTCAAAGGTCAAAAAGGTGTTACTCTTTATTTTTTTTTCTAAAAGTTTTAAAGATGAGCTTTCGAATTTAGACCTTTAATCCAGTTTGCCTCTTGGTGTGGCTGGCAACATTAGGAGCATCTCTTGATGCCATTTTTGGACTTCAAATATCACCACAAGTGTCCCACAGGCACCCTTAACCTCAGCTTCTGGTTCTTGTCTGGTCCTTTGAGATTGTCATTACGCCTTCTGCTTTTTCCAGAAGGCAAAATCATGGATTGTCCTTCTATGCCTCCTTCAGTGCAACCTTGTTAGTGTCTGGCAGAATTGTGTTAAAATTTCTGGCTTATGCCAGTATGAATATGGACTTTACCACAGTTTGTTTTCTATATGAGTTCATTAGGAATCTAGAAGGTGGAAAATTAGGCATCTGTATTAATGCCATCTCGAAGTCACTTTAGAACCTTGTCTAGTTAGCTTGGCCAATTGTAACATTGCCTGGAAGGGAAGACCACGTATCACTGTGGTCCTTCCTGACTTGACATTTCAGAAATAGTTTAGCTCTTATTGGCAGCATGGCATATAGAACTTGTTTTATAAGATAAACACTTAGTTTTTTTCTTTCCTTCTAGTCAGAAGCCAGCTGGACTCTTATATTTTCATAAAATTAAACTTTTTATTTGATAAAGGCCAATCAATACTATTCCAGGATGCTAATTTCTATCTATGCCTGCATCTTGTGTTGAGAAATGAAAATAGCTGATAACACTGAACTTTTTAAGCAGAGAGACAAATGATCACTACTCACTTTCCCTGTGGCTGGCAGAGAAGCATGTGGACAGAGGAAAAGGAAAGAACACTGATTTGGGAGTGTTTTTAAAAATAGTGTAAGAAAACTTATCAGATACAGAGACTGCAGTGGAATGAATCATGACTGCCTGTCATTTTCCTTAATAAACTTCAAAACATTCCTGATTGAGAAGTCATAGAAAAAGGCAAAAGGATTCATCTGGGACGTTGGAGATCTGGATTTTCATCCTGCCTCTTCTCCTTAGTAGATGTCTTAGTCCATTTTCTGTCACTTAGAATAACTGAAACTGGGTAATTTATAAAGAAAAGAAATTCATTTCTTATAGTTTTTGAGGCTGGGAAGTCCAAGGTCGAGGGATACATCTGGTGAGGACCTTCATACTACAACAGACTCTCTGCAGAATCCTAAGGTGGTGCAGTGTATCACAGGGTGAGAAGGCAAGAGCAACCATGTGCTCATTCCTCTCCTTATGAGGCCACCAATCGACTCCTATGATAACCCATTAATCCACTAGCCCGTTAATCCACGAATGCACTAATCCATTCATGAGGGAAAAGCACTCATCATTCAATTACCTCTTAAAGGTCCCACCTTTCAAATACCATATTGGAGATTTTGGCTTTGGCGGGAACAAACATTCAAGCCATAACAATAGGTGAGTATGCTTACTGCAAAGTATCTCTGGATCCTTCTCTACATTTCAGGATAGTGATGCCTGCATTGCTGCTATGACAGGATTTTTGAGACGATCACATAAAGCAAAGCATGGGAAAGTAATTATAGAGCACAGGCCACAAGTTGAGTATCATAGTCTCCAGCTGGTGAGATGGGAGCAACTGGCCCTGGCTGTGTTAGAAGTCACCTGAAAGCCACAACTAACAGATGTATTATTTTGAAATTCTCAAACTTTCTTCACACTTTTTTTCAGTGCTCCACATATCTAGCCATATGTAGAAACACACATAGCTGACATTTTAGATGAAAGGTGAAATGGACAGTTTACTCTATGGATACATGGAGAGAAAATGCAGCATATGGACTCTGCGGCAATTCCAGGAATGAGGGCAAACCCAGCACCTAGAAGAAGAAGATTCTTCCTGGGCTGGAAGTCAAGCCACTTGTGTTTCCCCACCTTTGTGTATTCTTGCCAATCTTTTGGGGGAGGCCCTGCCCTATTTAACTTGTTACAGATTTGGGATTACAAAAATATGATCATTCTTGGCAAAGTGTCCCGGTATTGGGAGAGCAACTACAGAATAAAGTATTCTGTGGAATGATTTGATTCAAAATGTGTCTAATACTTACCCAGCAGAAGGCTTCTGAAATGCTTGTAGCATCTGAGCTTCTCCAGTCAGGGCCTCCAGGTGCTGGCAGGCAATTCCCTCTATTAAATGTCTTAAAGGATTGCAATATGCACTTCAGTCAAACCTTTCCCCCACACACGTTTCCATAAAATTGCTGCTCTACAGCAAATCTTTTCAACCACACTCATGTAAATGTGCCTATTTCTATGAATAGAAGAGAAGGAGTATGGGTAAAATTTGGTTCAACAAGCCACTTTATAATCCCCACTGAGCTTTATGCTATGTGGTGGGGTACTGCTGCTTGCTTCCAGAAGGTTGTCAGGTGATATCTGGTCAAGCTTTCTTTGCATATATGTGTGTGTGTGTGTGTGTGTGTGTGTGTGTGTGTGTGTGTGTATAGTGAGATCCCATGATGCCATAGGGTTGGGGCTCAAGAATAAAACTTGTTTTATAGATTTCCTACTCTAGGTTTCATTTCTCCAAACTTTATAGCATTCAAAGCATTTTTCTTACACCCAGGCGAGGTAGGCAGAGCAGGTGTTATCCACATTTTACAGATAAATAAACTAAGGCTTAGTTACGACTTGGAGATGTTAAATATAGTTACATTCAATAAGATTTTTTACTATCTTATTTCATGTTACTTATTTTATTGTTCTTTAGTATATTATAGCTTAATTTTTAAACAATGTCTGACTAAAATCATAGGGGTCAGACCTGTATCCTTTTTAACTCTTTGAGATTATAGTTAAATGCATATATATTTTTGGAAATATAAACCAATGCATATCTCATTCCCCTTCAATCATGATGTCCTACAAAAGGCAAAGGCAGATACCTCCTTGAACAAATATATTCATAGGGTAGAGAAAGGGGGATATGACCTTCAGGGTGTTCTCACCAAATAGTAAGCAGAAGAGAAGCCCCTATAGTGCTGGGAGGAGGAAAGAGAGTGTCCTGCTTCCAGGAGTAGCCTGGGGAGGCAGCTGACTTATTGGAGTAGCGGTAAGTTGAGCCTGATGCTGATAGTGGCAGGATGTGATTTTACCATAGTTTAGGGATGCATCTAGGCACACGGGACTGGCACTTCTCAGTCTCCAAAGCTGGTGGGTAGGATGCAGAGGATTTCAAAGTTCCTATGGGCCCTGTTGTGAAACCATCCAGATGTTGAGGGAGCCAGCAGGCCTGAGGGTTTGGCAGGGGTCAGAATCAGGGAGCTCTCTGAACCAGAGATGGGCAACATTGACCTTGGACTTCAGCAGCTGCTGCAGCACGGTGCTGCCCTCAGTGTCATAGCACAGGATCTCAGGGTCCAGGGCTGCTCCAGTGGCAGGACTCAGAAGATCCTCTGCTGACCAGGTCCCACCTCCCAGCCCCATCACATTGAGGACTTGTAAGCTACCTTTATATTCATGTGACATCTTTTCAAAAACGTGAGGATGTCATAAAGAAAACCTGAGAGCATTTTTTCCAAATGAGATTAAGAAATCTTTTTAAACAAGCTTAGACAGAGAAAACTTTATTCATTTAAAATTTCTTCTTCAATCACCTCCATTCTCACCTTCCTCATTCTCCCAATTCCCAGGGAGATGTGGGTGCTCATAAGTTTAGTTGAGTTACAGGGATACGAAGAAAGTTACTTTTTTTGTTTGGTTTTGTTTATCTGAGTTTTAGGATGTGAATTGTCCACATTGTTACAGTAGAAGAGGGAAATATTTTATAGATAGTGGAGCTGAAGACTATGTTAGAATTTAGTGTATATGACAGCCTTGGAGACAGTAGGACACCATAGGCATTTTTCTTTCTTTTATTTGCTTTCATTCCTGCTTGCCTAAGGATCCCTTATGTAATGGTTATCAGTGAAAGTGCCTTCCTCCAGGAGGGCCATCCCAGTCCCAGAGCCCACAGTGTGGGCCTCCAGGGGTCCCTTGGCTTCTTGATTTAATTGCCATAAGACCTTTTGCAGTTGCCCCATGGTGTTTCTAGGCTTTCCAGAACCTGTGCTGTAAATCTTTCACCCATGGAAACCTTTCATATATCCATCAGCCAGAATAATTGGGAAGAAAATTATGTTCATGTTATTTCAGTTGGAGAAAGTGCTAATAATTCAGAGATCTGTGCAGTGGGACACAGAAATCCATTACTTTTAGGGTTAGCTTCGTATTCTATTGACCTTGGTCAACTCCCTGGGCCACTGTGAAATGAATTGATTTTAAATGTCACCGCTTATGATTTACTTATTCATTTAACACTATGCATTAAGTGCCTACTATGCGCTATCCTCCCCTGCCTTTGTGGAGCTTTTAGATGTAAGAGATAGAGAAATTGAGAAACTCTACAATAGGTTGTAAGGTGATTTTCCCCCAGAAAAATCATGATATAAACACTGATCCCATTGTAATCCAATTAAGTTTTCACAGAAACACTTTTGCTCCAAACTTTCCTGTACATACTTGACCAGCTCTTTAACAAGCCTGGTGGTGGGTGCTCAGAAAGGGCAGTGGGGAAAGCACAGAGGCTCCAGCTGAGAAACTGCTGGCAACTGGACTCTCTCATCATTGAGACAAAACACTGGAAGTGATGAACACTTTGAGCACTTATTTTATGCTAAGTAAAGCACTATGGGCTTTACATGTCTCACTCGAAGGACTCAATCCCGTTACTCTTGGCCTTGAACTCTCAGGGAAACTATAGGTGGTTTTCCATCAGAGCTTTCTGTCATCTTTACCATGGCCTTCCTTTCCAGTTCAGTAAAATACAACACAAGAGGTCACCAAATGGACTGAATTAAAGAGAAGAGGAAACAGGGCAGAGAACTTCTTGATAAGAAAGGGTGTGTATGAGCGAGAAACAGATGGGAAGAGTAATACCAGTGAGTTCCCCTCTTAATTTCATAAAAATAAGGGCACTTTATGGCCATCTACATTATTGTGAAGTAATGAAACATTTTCCAAAGTGGGAAAACATGTCATCCTTATGAGCGAGAAACAGATGGGAAGAGTAATACCAGTGAGTTCCCCTCTTAATTTCATAAAAAAAGGGCACTTTATGGCCATCTACATTATTGTGAAGTAATGAAACATTTTCCAAAGTGGGAAAACTTGTCATCCGACTTTATGGCCATCTACATTATTGTGAAGTAATGAAACATTTTCCAAAGTGGGAAAACATGTCATCCTCTGTGCTTCAGTGAGCTTCATCTAAGGAGAAGCAAAGTATTTCATACGATTTTATAAGGAACTTTGAAAAAAACCAAAAACAATGACTAACCATCTGGTATGTTTTTAAAATCTGCTCTGGAATGTATACTTTATTTTCTGGATGATCATATTTTACTGCCAAGCATGCCTGCAGATATCCTTTTTTCAGAGCCGCATGCTCAGATGATTGCTGGAAGAGAACAAAAAAAAAGAAAAAGAAAAAAAAATCAAACAAACAACAAAAACCCCAACCCCCCAAAACAATATTCTGACAATCCTTTATTCAGAATGCTTAGCAAAACAGTCTCAAACTAGGGCATATACACCAAAATACTCATAAAAATTCTTGTGTGGGAAAGCCTCTCTCAATGAACTTCAAATAGTTCATTTTCTGAGAGTGTACTGTTTTCCTTCTGTAGAGTGGTCAGAACTTACAATGAGTTAGATGGGTGAAGAAAATTTTAAAAACTGTATTTTCTGTAACTGATGTTCCTTTCATTTTGAGCTTCATACCTGAAAATGGTGGAGAAAACTTACATTTGGAAATTTAAAGTATCTTGGTTTTACACTTTGGGTAAATATTCAGTTAATTTAAAGTTCAAACTCCCCTCGCAAAGGGTCTACTCTCCTTTCCAAAGTGGGCTCCGGGTGTGGGGAATGGGGTTCGTGGCCTCAGAGCCACAGGGGGAATCCCTGGTCTACATGGTATCTTCTGGGGCTGCCCTGGAAGTCTCCCTTGCCAGTCACTGATTCCTGCTGAACGTGGCTTGTCCTGCCTGGTCTGGTTGTGTGCAGTGTGGGAATTGCTGCTGCTGCTGCTGCTGCTCATAGATTTTCCTGCCACCTGCAATCAGGGCTGGCTATAACCAAAAACAATGACTAACCATCTGGTATGTTTTTAAAATCTGCTCTGGAATGTATACTTTGTTTATTTTCTGGATGATCATATTTTACTGCCAAGCATGCCTGCAGATATCCTTTTTTTCAGAGCCGCATGCTCAGATGATTGCTGGAAGAGAACAAAAAATAGAAAAAGAAAATTCAGAGCCGCATGCTCAGATGATTGCTGGAAGAGAACAAAAAAAAAGAAAAAGAAAAAAAAATCAAACAAACAACAAAAACCCCAACCCCCCAAAACAATATTCTGACAATCCTTTATTCAGAATGCTTAGCAAAACAGTCTCAAATTAGGGCATATACACCAAAATACTCATAAAAATTCATGTGTGGGAAAGCCTCTCTCAATGAACTTCAAATAGTTCATTTTCTGAGAGTGTACTGTTTTCCTTCTGTAGAGTGGTCAAAACTTACAATGAGTTAGATGGGTAAAGAAAATTTTAAAAACTGTATTTTCTGTAACTGATGTTCCTTTACTTTTGAGTTTCATACCTGAAAATGGTGGGGAAAACTTACATTTGGAAATTTAAAGTATCTTGGTTTTACACTTTGGGTAAATATTCAGTTAATTTAAAGTTCAAACTCCCCTCTCAAAGGGTCTACTCTCCTTTCCAAAGTGGGCTCCGGGTGTGGGGAATGGGGTTCATGGCCTCAGAGCCACAGGGGGAAGCCCTGGTCTACATGGTATCTTCTGGGGCTGCCCTGGAAGTCTCCCTTGCCAGTCACTGATGCCTGCTGAACATGACTTGTCCTGCCTGGTCTGTTTGTGTGCAGTGTGGGAACTGCTGCTGCTCATAGATTTTCCTGCCACCTGCAATCAGGGCTGGCTACATAGTTTGTGAGACCTAGTGCAAAATGAAAATGTGAGAACCCTTGTTCAAAAGTTATTAGG
>NW_007737970.1:0-1833 GCF_000696425.1 Galeopterus variegatus
AACAAGGACACTAACTTATTAAAGAAACCCATTAAGAATAGGTAATGAACATAAACTAGGTTTCAAGAGTTTGAGTAGTGAGTGGATGATGAGACAGTGCAAACAGCAAGACATGTCTACACTTTGAAAAAGTTTTCAGAGAAAGAAAAATAGAGGGAATTCAAAGAGCTTGTCAGGAATAAAGGGAAAAAAAAAAAAAAACCTTTTAAGATAAGATAAACTCGAACATATTTAGAGCCAGAGAAAAAAGACAAGTGGAGAAAAATAAATTAAAGCATAAAAGTGGGGTGAATGGATAGTTTTCCTTGAGACATAAGTGAATGAGATCAGAAGACATCCTTTTCCGATGAGAGATCAGGGAAGGTTTAGTAGGAAATACAGGGTAGATATCTAAAACATTTTTAGTTGGATGACCTCAGAGAGGTAGTGGACAAACTTACCTGTTGAGGAAAAGGAATGGGGGAAGAGTATTGAGGAAAAACATGGCATAGACACTGAAAAGATTTGTACTAGGGAACAACAAAAGAAGCATTTTCAATAAAGACTGTGGCATCTATTGATCAACTTTCTGTCTAAAGTTAGAATATAGTTTTTAATCACTTCAGTCTTTTAAAATGAAAAGATAAGACTCGTATTTCACTGTCATAATATAATTATTAGATGCTTTGCTAATTGTGCTAAGTAGGCAGTTAATGGTACAATCTAAGAAAGAATGAATCGATTCTCAAATGGACCAATAAAGGATTTTCATCAGCATAAAATGTTAAATAGAAAATGATTTTTCATAGTAATTATTATAATCTACATTGGAGCTGTGAGAAGGCAGTAAAAGTCAATCACTAAATCGTTTATCATCGATTAATATTTCAATGTCCATAGAGATCTCACTGTTAGTCTATTATATACCAACAGTTAGAAATGTAACAAATTAACTTTAAAAAATCTTATTTAATGTCTTTAATTATTATAATATTAATTATTTTTGATCTTCAACATGTTTGAGTGTCCAAAATATGCTGCATAATTCTTATGGAATAAAAAATAAAATCATTTAAAAATGAGAAAAAACAACTCACATTTACTTCTAGTAGCACCTAAATTTCTTCATAAATCATGGATTCCATAAAAAGAACTAGGAAAATGTAAGTTCATGATTTTTAAACATTTTAGACAATCAAAACCTACCTGTACAACTCAGAATGATCTCCCTATCTCAAGATCCTAAATTTAATCACATCTCCAAAGTTCTTTTTTACCATATAAGATGACACTCACAGGTCCTATGGATGAGGATGTAGTTATGTTTTAGGGCCTTATTATTCAGCCTACCACATCACATAAACTGTGCAATAATCTTTAACTTGGTATCTTATGTATCTTTCCTTGATCTGGTGTATAAAAAAGAAATTATCAGAAACTAGACCCATACCTCTCACCATGTACTAAAATCAACTCAAAATGGATCAAGGATTTAAATATACACCCCGAAACAATTAAACTTATTAAAGAAAACATAGGAGAAACCCTTCAGCAAATAGGGCTGGGCACAGACTTCATGAATATGACCCCAAAAGCACTGACAACCAAAGGAAAAATAAACAAATGGGACTATATCAAACTAAAAAGCTTCTGCACAGCAAAAGAAACAATTAACAGAGCTAAAAGACAGGCAACAGAGTGGGAGAAAATATTTGCAAAATACACATCTGACAAAGGACTAATATCCAGAATATATAAAGAACTCAAACATTACAAGAAAAAAACAAGCAACCCAAATAAAAAAATGGGCAAAAGAGCTAAGCAGGCAATTCTCTAAGGAAGATATACAAATGG
>NW_007737970.1:2749-16405 GCF_000696425.1 Galeopterus variegatus
AAAGGACATTCTTGGGGGGGAGGGGAGAGAGGGAGGAGGGAGGGAGGTGTCGGTGATGGGCCATAATAATCATATACATTGTATATTGACAAAATAAAAATTTAACGAAAAAAAAAATAATAATAATTAAACAAAATCTTTAAAGTGAAAAAAAAAAAAAGAAACTGTAGCAGTTGAGAACTTGCATACTGAAAGGAGCATATAGTGTTCAGAAAACCATGCTTCAACAAATCCATGGAAAACAGAGGCTGAGTTCCCACTCTAAATAGCTCTCAAGTCCTTTACCCATGAATCACCTAGAACTAACTGTGTGGGCATTTCCAACTTACAGCCCTTTCCTGTCAAGGATACTACATTGTAAGTGTTTGCACATGGATTAAAGAATAGAAATATAATAATAAAAGCAGAATATCATGAAGTTAAATCAAAATCAAGAACCAGGCAGATCCAAAATGCAATGAGATTACTGTCTGAAAAAAATAATAGAGGATTGTGGAAAATTGGTAGAGAGAAGATTTTATATATATAATGTATATAATTGGTGATTGATTCCATGACAAGTATGTGTGACATGAAAGGATGGATTAATGGTGTTTATCTGATGGTATGTGTCAGACAGCAGTGGCAGAAAATGCAAAATACAGTAATTTAAAAGTATTTTGTTAAAATCACAAATTAGTAACAGCAGGTGGAAATATGCAAATAAGTTCAAATGAGGAAGAACAGTCACGCTTTGAGGACATGTTTTGACCTGGGCTTATTGTTACATGACAAGTTCAAATTCAGATCTTTGTAAGCTCTTAATCAAAACACAAGGCTCAGTATCCATGTACCATGAATTGGGCTATTACTTGATGGCATCTATTAGTGAACTACCCATATATACATATATTATTTCTTCAACTGCAGTTTTTTGCCCCTCATGGGACAGGGCATGGCTTAGGCACAGGACATAAGCATGGACAGCAATAAATTTTCTGAGAAAAATATTGTTTCCCCCTCAACAATGACAAACCCAAGAGTTTAAAGTGGACTGCTGTTTTCTAAAGTCACAGAAGCAAACTGTTTTTAATCTATTGTAATGCCTAGCATAGCACCGGTGCATAACATGTATTCAGTAAAAGTTTATCACATGGAACTCATTAGTGCAATTTGTGAAACACAATCTGTACACAGCTAATGATTAGTCTTCAACTATACAAACAAAAAAAATTGTGCTCAACTTCAGGAAATATTTAGCCAAATAAGAGGTTGTCATATTTTTCTGTGAAAAAATAACAGTACTTAAGGGTAGACTCTCTTGATTTTTTTATCTACCCTTTGGATTCACAACTTGGCTTCACAGACACAGCTCAGATGAATGGCCAGGGCTTAAGACAACTTCTCATAAAGATGGAAGGAAGAAAGATATCACAGAGATGCTTCTATCTGGGATAATGGTCAACGAAAATGAAAATTACATTTCTCAGTCTACTTTTAGGCTAGATATAGTCTTAAAACTAAGTTCTGAACACTGAGATATAAGTATATATCATCTTTAAAGTTACTAAAATATAGAAGAAAAGAATCTAGCCATTTTCCTTTTTTCTTCCATTTGACTAATTGGAATGTGTACATAATAGTTGTAGCTTCAGAAGCTATTATAAACTATGAGAATGGAGGCTATCACAGGTTGAGCTCCCTGAAGCAAACACTGGAATGGAGTTTGGCATGCAGGATATTTACTAACAGATCCCTTTATATCATCCAGAGTAAAAGGTAAAGGAAGGAAACAGGATTGGACAGAGAAATAAGTTGGACTGAGATAAAGCCCTCACAATAGCCCATCAGTCTCTTGAGATCTGTTGAATTAGAGTTGTCCTTCAGAATAGTTTTGTGATGGTTTGAAGTGGCAGGGCTTTATACTCTTGTACTGATCATTTGTTGGATGTGTGTTACCCTGGGACACCATAAGACCTTGGAGGAGGCAGCTCTTTATAGATAAAATAACCCTTTTAAGGGCTGATACCTTAAGAACAACTGGGAAATAATCCTTCAATGATGGGGATCTGAAATGTGCATAATAATGTGCAATGAAGCCACCATGTCCAATAGGTAAAAAATACAGAAACATCATGAGGTCCGAACCCCTGACAGATCTTTCCAAGCTTAGACTGCCAACCTCTAGACTTTGGTATGACATAAAAAATTCAAAAACACTCATGGCAGCATCTTCTCCACTAACATGGCTCTTATTACCATCTTTATGATGATGAGTCCCAAATCTTTATCTCTAATTTAGATCAAACACCAGACCCATACACTCGAAAAAGTACTTGGCATCTCCAGTTGAAATAATTATTCTGGGGGCCGGCCCGGTGCGCTACAGTGCGCTGCTTGGGAGCGTGGTGGCACTCCCGCCGAGGGTTCGGATCCCACAAACAGACCGGTTCCCACTCACTGGCTGAGTGAGGTGTGGGAGCAACACCGAGGGTTGCAATCCCGTTGCCGGTCCCGGTCCGGTACGGGCGCGACACTGAGGGTTGTGATCCGTTGACGGACACGAAAAAAGACAAAAAAAAAAAAAGGAAGAAAAAAAAAAAGAAATAATTATTCTATCTTCATTTCAAGTTGATCAAACTAAACCAAACATCATCCTCTACCAAACAAGATTTTTTTTGTACTATCAATCTCCGTATATGGCACAAAAATCCACATGGGTGCTCTCATTTCACAGTCCAGATTTTGACTTGGGATGAATATTCCCCCAAAACTTAACCCCACTGTAACTGTTAAGGGTGGGAAATTCTATTATGGTAATTGAAAGGTGGGGCCTTTAAGAGGTGATTAAGTTGATGCTTTGATGGTGTTCATGGACATGGTTCTGATGGTTTTAAAAGGAGAGCATATGAGGAGCTCTCTCTCTCTCTCTCTCTCTCTCTCTTTCTCTCTCTGCCCCTCCACTTTCTGCCATGTGAGACCTCTGGGTCACTGTTGCCACTCCTAAGACCCTCACCAGATGCATTCCCTGGGCTTTGGACTTTCCAGCCTCAGAAACTGTAAGCATAAAGTGTTGTTTTCTTTATAAATTACCCAGTTTCAAGTATTTTATTATAAGCAACAGAAATGGATTAACGCACCTTTCTTATACCATCCCATGACATCCTCCACCGTATACCTCAAAATTTCCTTCAGTCATATAAGTGGGTTTTTTTTTCACTTCTTTTTCCAATCCTTTGTACATGTCATTCCCTCTTTCTGTACACTCTTATACTCTGTCCCCTTCCAGCTAACTTCTATTCATATTTAATGCCAGAAGTCAGCAATTTCTGGTCATTTTCTCCACATTGTAAATCAACTGCATTTGTAATTATTTACGTTCAAAACATAACTTCATCATGTCATTACATTTTTGTGTCTCCAGCACCTACAAAATGTCTGGCCCACAGCAGATGATTAATAAATATTGAGTGGATGCATGAATTCATAAATGAATGAAAGAAGTTAGTTCTCTCAGTTCTGGCTATTCCAGTTTTCTCCCCTTTCTACACCAGCATGTCACAATCCGATCTTCACAGATTTTAAAAGTAGTAAAAATTTAACCTGAAAAATACATTAAGTTCAAATAATAGACAATGACAAATAGTAGAAAAAAGTAAACTGAAGTTAATTTGTTAGTGTGGAGCCACTGAAACATTACAAGAAGTCTTCAGACCAAACAATAACTTTAAATGTCATGCTCTAGTCAATTAAAGTTAACCAGAATGATCACTGCATTAATTGAATTCTTAGTAAAAGTGTATGGTCAGTGTTAACCTGTGAATCATTTAACAGAAGAAGCTCTGAAATCAAGATAATAGAATATCAGCTGCGTTCATTAACCCTTCAGATAACATTAAACAGGAAGAGGGAAAAAAGGATGTGGCTTAAAACTGAGAGGACATGATAACAATTTAAATTGATTTCATGAGTATAAAGACTCAGGAAAAGACGCATTAAAGATAAGATGAGGAAAATATAACTGGAGATAAAAATAATTTTTAAAATGCAAAAACACAAGCTGTGGGACAGAAACGTAGCTAAGTGTCAGGGTCAATAACAAACTACCCGTGACCAGTGTTGCAGCTCTGGAGATATCAAATATAGAGTTGAATTCTAAGTAGGCACAGTGCATGCAGACACAATGTGGTGATGCTCAAATTATACTTTCAGTGCTTTGGATATTTTTTGAAAAAATTTATTTTTTAGAGCAGTTTTAAGTTTACATCAAAATTGAGAGGAAGATTCAGAGATTTTCTATATATCCTGTATCCCCTCATGTGCATAACCTCCCATTGTCAACATTCCCCACCAGAGTGATTCACTTGTAACAATGAACCTACATTGACATGCCATTATCACTCAGAGTTTATATTAGAGTTCATCCTTAGTGTTGTACATTTTTATGGGTTTGGGCAAGTGTGTAATAACATGTATCCACCATTGTGGTATCATACAGAATAGTGTCACTACCCTAAAAATCCTTTCTTCTCTTCCTAGTTCATCTCTCTTTCCTACCACCAGTGAAGCCCTGGCAACTGCTTATCATACTGTGTCTATAGTTTTGCTTTTCCCAGAATACCATGTAGTTAGAATCACACAGTATAGAGCCTTTTCAGATTCACTTCTGTCACTTAATAATATGTATTTAAGGTTCCTCCATGTCTTTTTTTTTTTTTTTTTTTTGTCCTTTTTGAGACCAGCCGCACTGCATCGTGCTCAGCCACTGAGTGCTGTGAGCGCACCGGTCATCCCTATATAGGATCCAAACCTGTGGCGGGAAGCGCTGCTGCACTCCCAGCGCCGCACTCTCCCGAGTGCGCCATGGGCTCGGCACTCTCCATGTCTTTTCATGGCTTGATAACTCATATCTTTTTAGTGCTGAAGAATATTCCATTGTTGAGATGTTTATCCATTTATCTACTGAAGGACATCTTGGTTGCTTCAATCAAATTTCAGCGATTACGAATAAAGTTTCTGTAATTATTAGCATGTAGGTTTTTGTATAGACTTAAGTTTTCAGGTCCTCTGGGTAGATATCAAAGAACACAATTTGAATGATAAAGGTATGTTTAGTTTTGTAAGAACCTGTCAAATTGTCTATCAAAGTGGCTGTATCAGTTCAGTTTGCATTATCCCCAGTAATGAATGAGAGTTTCTTTTTCTTTTTTTTTTTTTTTTTTTTTTTCTCTGCTATTAAGGAGCCTCAAGGAAAGTACTGGGTGAATTCAGAGGGGGAAATATAGTATGCTAAAAGGTTAATTCATTAGTTCAAGAAAAGTAGAGTAGACAAGAGGTGACCATATTGAGAGACAACTAAGAGTTATGTTTAGCACATAAAGGNGCCAGTGAGCGCTGTGAGCGCACCGGTCATCCCTATATAGGATCCGAACCCGCGGCAGGAAGCGCTGCTGCGCTCCCAGCGCTGCACTCTCCCGAGTGCGCCATGGGCTCGGCACTCTCCATGTCTTTTCATGGCTTGATAACTCATATCTTTTTAGTGCTGAATAATATTCCATTGTTGAGATGTTTATCCATTTATCTAATGAAGGACATCTTGGTTGCTTCAATCAAATTTCAGCGATTACGAATAAAGTTTCTGTAATTATCGGCATGTAGGTTTTTGTATAGACTTAAATTTTCAGGTCCTCTGGGTAGATATCAAAGAACACAATTTGAATGATAAAGGTATGTTTAGTTTTGTAAGAACCTGTCAAATTGTCTATCAAAGTGGCTGTATCAGTTCAGTTTGCATTATCACCAGTAATGAATGAGAGTTTCTGTTACTGTCTTTTTTTTTTTTTTTAACGCTCTGCTATTAAGGAGCCTCAAGGAAAGTACTGGGTGAATTCAGAGGGGGAAATATAGTATGCTAAAAGGTTAATTCATTAGTTCAAGAAAAGTAGAGTAGACAAGAGGTGACCATATTGAGAGACAACTAAGAGTTATGTTTAGCACATAAAGGGCTCCTCTGCAAAGGGTGATGCCCAGGTAACCTCCCCCAAGCCTCACAACCCAGAAGGGAGTGAGAGCAAATGGTAACATGACAGTTAGACTTCATATGAAGAATGATTGCCTATTGTTTTAAAACAAATATCAGCATAAAATGCTATAGAGACAAAAACAAAAATTATCATTTTCTTTGAATGATTTAAGTAAAATTCTATTGAAAAGGAAATAATGGAACAGAAACCTTTCTGTGTCACTCTTATTCATTATAAACATTTTGATTCTATTCTATTATTCTTAATATTGGCCTGACAAGCTGATTTAAAAAACAATATTGCACAGTGTAGATATTTATAAAGAGCAAAAATAGTGTTGTGGAGAAAGACAGGGCTAAGACTGAAGGGAACGTGCTGTAGTGGAGTGAATGACAGCCTTACGCATGATCACAACGAGGATGATGACGGGTGTTTCCAGTGGTTTCGGAGGTTCTGTGCTAGGAATCACACTGATCACATTCAGTGCATGTTCTCACTGAATTCTTTTGATTGATTCTATGAATAGATAACTATCATCATCTTCAATTTTCCAAAGGGGAAACAGAGGCTTAACTAGATTAAGAAACTTTCTGCACCCATACAACTAAAATATATTTCCAAACTCGTGTTTGTTGGACACCAAAACACATTCTTAACCATAAATAATAAATGTTGAATTTTGTCAAATGCTTTTTCTGCATGTATTGAGATGATCATATGGTTTTTGTTCTTGATTTTGTTGATATGGTATATCACATTTATTGATTTTCATATGTTGAACCATCCTTGCATCCCTGGGATGAATCCCACGTGATCATGATGTATAATCTTTTTGATGTGCTGCTGTATTCTATTTGCTAATATTTTTCTTGAGGATTTTTGCATCTATCTTCATCAAGGATATTGGCTGGTAGTTTTGTTTGTTTGTTTGTTTTCATCTCTGTATCACCAATATCAAGTGCATGCTATTTATTTGTTGAAATAATATTATAAATTACAAGTTTTGGAAAATGAAATGAGATAAGATAGGAGATGCTAAAAAAGCAATGTAAAAGTTAAAAAATGTTCCCTAGTGATTTTTAAATTGAATGGTATTATAGACTGAATCGTGTCCTATCTCCAAATTCATATGTTGAAGCCCTAACCCACAATGTGACTGTATTCAGAGAAAAGGCCTTTAGGGAGGTAATTAAGGTTAATTAAAGTCATAAAGGTTGGGTTCTAATTTGACAGGACTGGTGTCCTTATAATAAGAAGAGACACTGGAGCTCTATCTCCAGACAGAGAAAAGACCACACGAAGATACAGTAAGAAAGCAGATGTCTGCAAGTCTGGAAGACAGCACTCACCAGAAACCAATGCTGATGACACTGTGAGCTTGGACTTCCGGCCTCCAGAACTGTGGGTTCTGCTGTTTCAGCCACCCAGTCTGTGGTATTTTTTATGGCATTCTTCACAGACTACTACATGTGGTGAGATTACTGTTCTGTATGTGTACATTTTATTAATCAAACCATCAGATTTTGAATTACCTTGGCTGAGTTTTAATACTGTTTACTATTATTACCAACTACAAATAGATATTTTAAAGATCATTAATATACTAGTATATTAAGAAGAGGGGCACAATAATATTAGCAAAATCAATGGACTTCATAGAATTATATTAAAATTTCAAAGCAAAAATAAGATTATACAAAAGTAGACACAATAATATACTAGTATATTAAGAAGAGGGGCACAATAATATTAGCAAAATCAATGGACTTCATAGAATTATATTAAAATTTCAAAGCAAAAATAAGATTATACAAAAGTAGACACAATCTTGAAGCTGGGAGATTGAATATTAAGTAAGAATAGTTTATGTTCAGATTTTCTAAATGATGACAACTTAAATATTAAGGAAACAAAATTCATGAAATATGTATTTTACATGGCAAAAATTATTACCATTGTTTCTAGAATTGATCTCAGTTATGAACTGTACATAAGTGTCCCACAAAATCCATATGCTATAGCCCTAATCCACAGTCTGGCTATATTTGGAGTAAAAAAGTAATCAATGTTAAAGGACGTCATAAGGGTGGGGTTGAGAACCAACGGCGTTAGTGTCCTTACAATAAGAGATAATAAAGAGCTCGCTGTTTCTTTCTCCTGCACGTGAGGACACGTTGAAAAGGTGACTATCTGCAAGCCAGGAAGAGAGGCTTCATCAGGAAACAAATTGGCTGGCTCCTTGATCTTGGACTTTTCCAGCCTCCATAACTGTGAGAAAATTACTTTCTGTTGTTTAAACCACACAGTCTGGCAGTCTGTGGTATTTTGTTATGGCAGCTGGAGAAGACTAAGACGATATATTTTATTTAAAAAGATTGTACTAAAAATCATTACAAGGTTGATAGGATGAGAGATCAAGTGCGGGCATTAATACTGTAAAGAATAAAGTCAGAGGATACCTTGTGAGGTTACTGTCTGTCTGTAAGGGAGTATGACTTCTAAAGGCATTCTCTCTTTTATTATTCACTTGTTAGAGGAACAGACTGCTGTTGTCATTATTGTTGTCATTTTGTTTTGTTTTGTTTAATTCTGGGATAGACACGATTCTATCCAGTTATCTCATTGTTGTTTTTTTTTTTTATTGATACACTGTCTAGTGCTGATATTAAACAGATTAGATTTGTTATTATTCTTGTAATATTTACAATAATTACGCATTTGCAGAAAAATAGCATAAAAGTAGGATTATAGAATATCTGTTGTGGAGGTACACGAAGGAAATCTCCTCATAGAAGGGTTCTTAGTGTCATTTTTAAAATACTTTCTTTCTTCTCATTCTTAATATTACATTACATTACCTCATAGACTTGGTTGAGAGAAAGTAGCCTTAGCTTTAGGAAGACTAACATGACATCTTGTTTTCCTTTAATCCTTTACTATCTTTTCAGTTTAGATAAGAATTTTAGTAATACAGAATTCTTAAAATACTAATTTACTTGTTTACTTAATAAATGAACTAAAATTCATTTTTACTACAGAGAACTGTTCAAAGAACTAAAAACTTTAGAAAACACAAATCCGCCATAATGTCATTTCCTTGATTAATCTTTTGATTTACTCATTTTCTGTTATAAAAAGTTTAAATGAAAAAGCTAAACAAACCCATTGAATTTCTCTGAAAAAAGGCCCTGAAGGTTTAGAAGGGATTAGAGATAAAAATGTGGTAATTGCATATATAGAGAATGATTTTACTTTCTTCGAAATATACATTTGTTGATAGTGATTTGGTTCTATATTCTAAGCCATAATCTGATCTTCTGTTTTCCATCACAAATAATTTATTTTCTGAAGAGAAGACTTTTCTTCTATGATGTGATATCTGAATTAATATTTTAAAGGTATTTTTTGTCATTTTATTCTGAAGTAAGGGAAAAAGACTGTTAATTATCAAATTATCATTGGAAACACTGGTTTTACTAATATAACAAAAGCAAAGACTACTTGACTATGACTTTTAAAAATGTAACCTCACCTACAATTTATCATTATAGTTTAATTCTTAATTATTTAGCAATATTGGAAAATTTTACTGCCTTCTGCTTTAAGTATTAAGCTTCTCTGAACCTGTTTTTCTTATCTGTAATTTGAAAAAAAAAAATTCATCAATATGGCAGTCGTAACTAAATGAGAAGTTCTCTTTCTCTTCCAATTACAAAATACTTTATAAAAAGTACGTATCTTGGGCTGGCCTGGTGGCGCACTGGATAGTGCGCCGCTTGGGAAGCGCGGCGGCGCTCCCGCCCGAGGGTTCGGATCCCACATACAGACCGGTTCCCGTTCACTGGCTGAGCGAGGTGCGGGAGTAACACCGAAGGTTGCAATCCCGTTGCCGGTCCCCGGTCCGGTACGGGGGCAACACTGAGGGTTGCGATCCGTTGCCGGACACGGAAAAAGACAAAAAGACAAAAAAAAAAAAAAAAGTACGTATCTTAATTAATAACAATTTTTAATACATGGCAATAAAATTTTATATTTTTTCCCAGGAGTAATAAAACATGTGCCTTTTGTCCTCTTATAACATTAATATTTCTTTCAACTTACTTGTTTTAAAAATGTTTACGTGTACTCAATCATTGAATAATAGAAATGTAAAGACTGAAACACAAATAAAGATAAATTTATTAAAAACCAAAATGCATATTATATTCTCAAAAAAAAGTTCTCAATGGAATACTTAGCCATAAAAAAGAATGAAATTCTATCATTTGCAGAAACATGGATGAGCCTGGAGAAAATAATTCTAAGTGAAACAACCCAGGTACAGAAAGAGAAATATCATGTTCTCACTCATAATCAGGAACTGAATCCATAAATAAAGAAATGAACAATAAAGAGAGACAGAGAGAAGAAAGAAACAAACAACAATCACAGTAATATGTTGAACTTTTAGAAATCTAGAGGTAGAAAAGGGAGGGGATGAGGGAGGGAAAGAGGCTAATGAGGAATTGGTCAACGCACAGATAGAATGATTGTGTATTGTAATGGTGAATACACTAACTATACTGATCTAACCACCACACATTCTACACAATTGTTGAAAATCAATGTTGTACCTCATATGTATGTATAATAAATTACCTAAAATAAAATAAAAGCTTCTATGGATGGGATGAAAAAAAAAGGTTTCTTCTGAGATGTCTTAATAGCAGCAATAAAAAAGTGCATTATGACAAAAAAAATTTTTTTTCAAAATTTGAAAATCCCATCTTAGAGGGAGGGATTATACTGAGATCCCATAGTTTATCACAAACTTATTAGGGAGATATAAACCCTAAAATATTATTTTTATAGCCCAAATACAATCTTAGTGTAAAATAATTTTAATTAACATCCTATGCTACACTCATGAACTGAGCAAGACCTTCTAAATTTCACATTAGCTATATAAACTAGGCAAATTGGAGGTCATTTTGCAAATATCATTTTAAAAGTGAAAAATTTTTAAATTTCAAACCACAGCAAACAAATTTTCACTCAGAAACTAATCACATTTGTAACAAATTCCATTTTTGAAGTGCACATCTGATAGAACCACTGCAGTTAAATTTCACTGATGTTTTTCAGTACTTACATTGCATTATTTGAGCCCCTGAATCTTAATAAGCTTTTACAGACACATCATTGCTGTTTGAGTAGTACTCTCCACCAATGTCAATGAATATTTTTACAACATAACTTGCAAAGAACTGTTTCATCCATTAAATTAGACGGGATTTTTAGCATCATCTTGAAAAAAAGATGCATCAGCTGTTTCCAAGCTCTTTTAAATAATGAGATATATAACTTCTAGACTACAAAATGAAGGTGGCAGATCTTATAAAAATGCTCTTGATATTCTCATACAAGATTTTTAAGACCAAAGGGAAAGAAGTTAGATTAAAAAGGAAGGAAATGTTGAAAAGACTAAGGGAAAAATAGGAAGTCATACTTGGTAAAGATGTTTGAAGCCAAGATGTGTTTAAAGCAATATTGAGCGTTACTCTCACATTTGTTTAAAAACTCTAGAAAGTTTTTTTTAACTTTTTATATTTTATTTTGTTTTTAATTAAAACTAAGAATTGTACATATTTATAGGGTCCAGTGTGATGCTTCAATATATGTCCCTTAATGGATGAATGGATAAAGAAGATGTGGTATATGTACAGGACATAATACTACTCAGTCTTATTAAAGGAGAAACTCCTGTCCATTTGTTAATGAGTTATGTTTTTGTGAAAGCAACTGAAGTTTCTCTGTTTCAGTGGCTTTTTAATAATATATTTGAAAAGTATGAAAAAATAAGTATTGCCAGTATCATAAAATATGGTAACACACAAATACATTGTGAATCATCGTCTGGACATCATTAAAAATATGTATCAAAATGCCTGCATGTGTTTTATGTTTCTCTTTCTGCCAGAAACACATCCTTCTGTAAACTACCAAACTGTGACCAAGTTTCAATTAAGCATGTCTTATCTTTTATGTGTATTTCATTGCTCATTGGGTGCTAAGATGCAAATTAAGGATAATCAATATCTTTTCAACTGGGTCAATAACAAAATCTAGGTCAGATATATAAATGTGAGAGTCTAAGCTTTCCTATACAGTTCATCTCATTTTAGCCTTGGCAAACTAAATCTCCAGTCTCTTGAAAGTATTTATATCCTAAAGAAACTTAAAATTGCTTTCTAATTCTTTAGGGAACCCTGCTTTCACCAGATATCAAAATAACACATAATATCAAGAGTTCATTTAAGGCTTTACCCCACAATATATATTTGTATTCTTTAATTAAGCTGTTTTTCGGTTAAAATGACTATACATTTGCAGTAACTGAGATAAAATATGTGATAAAATACAGGTGCTTAATTACATCTGCATTAATTTCTGATTACAAAATACAAAAACCTCTAAAACTGAAAATGTTTTTATTGCTCAATGGACAGTAAAATTTGACCTGCTTTGTATACACTTAGTGAGTGAATAGAGGTTATTTATACTTTTTCCTTTCCACTTAGTGTGAACATTCATATGATTTGCTGTGAACATAAAGTTGTGCTTGATTACAGACCCCACTAGGAGTGTTATATAATACACAGTAGATGTGCATATTGAAATAAAAGGAGCTTGAAGTTTTCCTCATAGTTCTCCTTTCTGAGCTTTTTGTAGCAAGATCAGAGCTCTGGAGAACCTCTCTGACCTTAGACCCTTATCTCCTACTGTCCTCCCTGGAAGTCACTTCTACCTAGATGCCATTGTACCTAGTATTTCACTTTTTTTGGAAATTTCATTATCCATATTTGATACCTGGAATGCCACCAGAACTTTCTTCTTTGTAGTAGTAGAAATTAGTTCTCGTGCCATAATTTTGCTGAAACAAATTTTTTTTTTTGAGTCCATAGGCAGAACTCTCCATACATGTCTAACACCCTGATCTGACCACCCTGACCTGAGACTGTGTCACTGCAGGAGGCAACAGATTGGTCAACATTATTCTACCATTGTGCTTTACATTTTCTTCTCAAGAAAGCAGTTGGTGTAAGTCATGTTATTCCTTTGCTTAAAACTTGATAGTGATTCTCAGTTCCACCCAGAGTAAAATACAGATTCCTTTCAATGACCTAAAAGCTTTTATGTCCTGGTTCACCAACTGCTTCTCAAACCTCATCTCCTATGACTCTTCTCAGATTCTCAGCTGCAGCTACATTGGTTTCTAAGTGGCTGTTCCCCTCACACAGTTTAAGGACTTTTCGCTGGCTACTTCCTCTGACTGAGGAGTTGTTCCCCCAAATGTCTACTTAGTTAACATCCTCATATCCTTCAAAGTTTTGCTAAAATATTACCTCTTAAATGAAGTTCATTGACTACCCTTGTGAAATTCAGTAGTCCCCAAATTCAATCTCTGCACTCCAAATCCTCCTTAATCTTACCCCTTTCTTTTTCCATAGTACATAAAATCTTCTGACACACTATATAATTTATTTATTTAATAGTTGCAGTGATAAGATTTTGTCTGAATGTCAAGTTCGTAAATCATTTTTTGTCACACAATAGTCATCCACTAAAAAATTTGTTATATGAATGGATGAACAATTAAAATAATGGTATTAGT
>NW_007737970.1:17101-23934 GCF_000696425.1 Galeopterus variegatus
AAAAAAAAAAACAGAGAAAAAAGTGTCCAACAACCAACTCACAAATACTTTCAATGCATGGCATAAAGTAAGGATTGAATAAATAGCTGTTGAATAAATGGATGGATGAAAGTTTTTAAGTGTATCATTTAAAATATTTAGATGATAAGCTCGTGAGGGTATTTTGGAAAGTAATTCTGGGACTAAAAACATATTGGAGAGGCGCTGCCAATTCTCCCATAGTATGTACATAGGCTAGGGAGCAACACCATGTAAAAGCCACTGATGGGTCTCATTAACGAGGAATGATCCTGTGGGACTGTAGAAAGGACACATGGAATTGTGCCATGCCTATGAAATTATTTCTGTCTTGTTAGCCTTAAAATGCATTTGTAGTTGGAAATGGGTAATGACCTTTGGGAAATAAAGGATGACCTAAGCTTTCACAATCTTGTTTGGATGAGAATAAGAAATTAGTCCAAAAAGAAATGTTGCCAGCAATGAGTCCATGTGCTATAATTCTGAAAATGTTGCAGTATCTATCTTCCAAAAAGACTATAATGTCATGGTACATTAATCTGTACTTTCACTCCTAAGCTGAAAAATAAATTGAATTTTACATACCAACAATTAATTGCACTCTTACAAAGGTTACTTTAGTCACATTGATATATACTTTTCAAAATTAATTGGACTTGCCAAAGAATTATACTTAGAAATGACTTGACAAAGTTAGTGGTTTTGTACTAATATTAATATTATGTTATAAGTAAATCAATAACTACAGATAACTGCATTTAATTTCATTCACATAAGAGCAATACGTAGCACTGAGAACAATCAGAAAGAACTTTTAAAGCTTTTTTGTCTTAAATGGATAATAGATCACATCTGAGTTTTCTCCAAAAAACAGAAAGGAGGATAAGCCACAGCAAACAAGACAGACAGAACCAGATTAAAAGGGTCTTGTGGATTTTTCAAATCTAAAAGGAGGAAAAAATCCAAAGTAGCACAATAAAAATGCAATACAAATTTAAAATAAAATTTGAGAAAAGTCAAATGTATAACTTATGATTCAATGTTCTTATAATATTAAAGGGACAGAAAGTAGTAGGGAATAGAACAAGTAGAGGCATAGTGTCTGGGTTTTAGAGGTTCAAAGAAGGGCAGAAAGACAAGCTATTCAGAAACAGGCATGGGTGGCTGAATAATGCAGGCAGAGGTTTAACAGTGTGTAAGGAAAGCAGAAAAAGTTTAGTCAGGATCTCTCTCCTCACATCTGTCACAAATGAGCAAGATTCAGCACGTTCATTAGAAACAAGTTATAAAAGTAGTGTAACTGCGCATGTGTGTCCATTTGCTGATTCAGCATGATTGTTGTAATTATGTAATGCTTGGCTTGTGGCCACTATTGTGTACTAAGAGTATAAAAGTAACTGCTCTGCACTGCTGGTTCGCAGAGCACAGAACAATGGCGGAATATGGAAGGCCTGTGGAGTACAGCCTGAGCTTGTCTTGGAGAAATAAAGTACGTCTGTTAAGCTCATGCCTGAAGAATAAAATATGTCTACCTTGCATAAAGCTGCCGGAATCTTCTTTCAACTACCTGACTCACAACGTGCACAGGAAGGGAAGGAAGATCCGAGATTCCAGCCTGACAGGTTGTCTGTCATACATTGTCATACATGGCAGCCTAAAGGATCCATGTAGAGCTGTCCACCCCAATGTGATAAACAATCAGTCTGAGAAAGACATATACCCAAGGATAATAATCACACTTCAGAGAAAATGTATTTGGAGTCAGGACATCTGGATTCTAGATTTAAGTATGTCTCAAATTAAAAAAAAAATCATTAAACAAGTAATCTAAGAATTGAATATCTCTTTCTAATCTAAAATTAAGCAATTAGCATCTTAAATTAAATGTAACAGTAGCTTTCAATAGTGTTTTTATGCATAAATAATGAGCAGTATTTCTATTTATGAAGTTATCATTTCCCTAGCCCTGAGTACCACTGTGTTCTGAATCACATTAGATATAAATAGAAATGTCTTATTTGAATTCTCTTCATTTAAGTTAGCAATCACTTAAATGATAATTAATTTACAACACTATTTTTCCACCCCTCCATGCTCTCTGGCATTTCTGCTAAAAAATTTTCCATCCTGTTGCCCGTCTTAGGCTTTTAAAAAGCAGATTCTTTCTTATCTTTGTTCTTTCTACATCTAGAACAGTGCTAGGCACTTGGAAGAAACTCAATACATAAGTGTTGAACTAAACTAAACTTTGACTCCTTTAGAATGTCCCACAGTATCAAAATTGAAATGGCTACTGTGAAATATCCAGGCACTCCTTTCATGTCTTGAAATAGCAAAACTTTAACACGTCTGCGTGAATACTGTTTATCATAATTCTTAGTTTGTGTTCCTAAAAGCAATGCTTGAAATAATGACTTGAGTTCAGGTAGGGGTTGCAGATGACCCTAAAGCAGCAGTGGAGAGCAGGGAGACTGAGATAGGAAAAAAAGGAAAAATTTAAAGTTTGGCAGGAAGAAAAATTATATTAAAGGAGGAACGATCAATACTGTTATTGGTGTGAGCATCTGGGACTCGGTCACCCTGTAGACCCTCCAAAAAACAGTATAGACTTTAGAATTGTCCTGTGAAGGACAAGAGGCTGAGACATTTATCCATTAACTCCCATCCCCAGTGAACAAGGGTATTACCAGAGTAATAGGTCAGCGTCAGAGTCCCTAATCTCCTGTATGGCACTTTCGGCTGGGTCAAATGGCCTTGTGTAGCTTTAGAAATATGTGCCAGACAGAAGAGCACAGAAACTTTACACAGCACTTTCCAGGTGGGACACAGCCTGCAAGGGATTTCCGCCGTAGCTGTGTTTAAGTCAGAGGTGTGGCAAAGTGATGTGATGTGGGGCACCAAAAGCATACACTATATAAGAAACGCTCACAAAATTCAAATACTTTATTTTTATAAATGGTGAAATATCAAGTGTGCATCCTAAGTTCTTTTACACATAGCATGTTTCATAAAATACTCAGCATTTATTCATTCAGTTTTTATTCATTCATTTATGCCTACATATACATTTATGCATACATATATGTATTTATTTATGAGTAAATATGTATTACTCACCTATATATATATATATACACACACACACACACACACACATATATATATGTGTGTGTGTGTGTGTGTGTACTGAGGGATAACTTTAGTCAGGCACTGTTCTAGTCAAAGAAAAAACATTTATGAACAAGATGGATAAGGAAATGCTCTCTTACAGCTTTTATTTTCTGAGGTGGGGCATCCCAGGTTTTACACGTATTATGCAAGAGCTAGGGAAAGTCAGTTTCTGACTATTAATATTAATGAATATTCACAGAATAGCAAGGCCATAGGAAATTCTGCTTTCCTAAATAAAAGTTAATATATCTCATGTCATATTTCCGATATTAATCTATAAATAAAGCATTCATGTCATAAAAATGTATTTGATAGGTTGTGACTCCATTTAATTTTTAGCTATCCCGTACAGTACATCCAATTAAATGCTTAACTGCAACTTATTGTATGCATGTAGTATGAACCCAATTAAATGAGAGCTGCTTGAGTTAAGTTTAATATTCCATGGACTGGTGATAGTGATAATAGCATCACCAACTGAATGACACTTGTTCAATAGGTAGTTAGGATAATAGAGCATATATAGTGAGAACTTTGGAAGAGATTAGAGGAAATGAGAGCAAAAAAAAAAAAAGTTAAAATACAAAAGAACTGTAAACATAACTTCTTCAGTTGATATGTTATATATCAGGCTTCCTATGTGGAGTCTGATTGTCATTGCTTCCAAATAATTTCATTTGCAAAGAGTTTAGTATGGCAGTTACACACCGTGAAAAATCTAGGACCCAGAGAAGCTCTGTCATTCCAGATGTGGTATCCATGGTGAGTCATTTCACTCTGATATGCCTCAGTTGTTTCATCAAGCAAGTGAAATTCTTACACACAAATTCTTCTTTAAAGTTTCCTAATTAAATCATTCTCTAGAAGTTCTCTGGTTCCATAAATAATTCCTCTTGGGGAAAAATAATAAACTGATCAAACCAATTATATAATTGAAAATGTGTTTGCTTGAACATCTACAAAATAAGATTTAGCTTTAAACAGATCACATAGATTTTAACACTAAAAATATTACTTCAAACTTTTTTTCTTATTTACACAATGCTTATGGAACAAGATTTAGAGATAAATGGCATAAGAAATCCTCATGATGTGCACACCAGAACTGGTCAATGTGGTCTCTGTTAAAATATATTACTTTATTCAAGATAAACATTGAATTATAAACTTGAAAGAATAGGAAAATACAAAAATAATAAAGGACACCTTTTAACTATTCCTAATATCTTTGCTTTAGAGTTGTAAAGGTAGAAAAACCATGTTAGTTTATACACAACCTATGTTGAGAAATGAAATATTTCCAAAAATAAAATGCACATTTTAGTGTCTCCTGTGGATCTAATAATTCTTTCTTTAAAAAAAAAAAAGTCAACTTTTAATCTCAGTAATGGAGTTTTATGGTTTAATGACTGAACCACCAAAAGATGGTGCCATTCTTTAAGCTACTGTATTTCAACCCCAAATATGGAATATTCTCTATACTTTATTTAGTGGTGTTGAGACTGCATCTCAGCAAGGTGTTGGGACTTCGACTTTTCTTTCTTTCCAGCTTTCTAATAGGTTCTGTTAATAGGAAGAACCAAAAAGAGATTGGAAGGCAGGAGGATGGAGAAATGATCCATCTGTTCTATTTGCAAGCTGTTCTTAACAACTTCTCCCCGGAAATTAATGTTCAACTTAGCAGCAGAGCAGCTGCCAGTTCCGGTTCCAGCTTTTCATCTATCCCAGGCTTAGCCTCATGTTACGTCCATTCCAGAGGTACCAGCAACAGCCAGGCAACATCCTCTTCTGGGATGTCTTAGCCCCAATTCATGGGATCCCTTCTCCAATTTTCTGGGTTTCCAGAACCCCAACTTCCTCCTATTGCTCCTCTAGTCTGATATCTATGAGACCTGAGTGATTCTCTTTTGCTTTGTCAGTTCTCCAGCATGCACATAACAAATTACTCTACACTAAATTACCTCTGTGGAAATCCCTCATTTGGCTTCTGTTTCTTACTACATCTTTACTGACACAAAATATTTTCAAGAATGTATTCTCCTTGAATATTTTGTCTACATCAGTGAATTTGACAAACCTAAACAAAAATCAGAAATTAAAAGTTACATGAAAAAGGTTGACTTGGATTGATCCTAAGTATTTAGTTAAATATTTTTTAATGTTGACAAAAAAAAGACTAAAAAATATTACAAGAACAGATAACAAAAATTTTCACAATATTTTGATTGATTGGGTCAATGGCATCTCTGTGACTATTGATTGGTAGGTTGCTTATAAAGCAGTTCACACACACACACACACACACACACACACACACACATATATACATTAAGGTAAGTTTTCCATTGGTTTAAAAGTTGATTTGGTTTTAACAATTATCAGTATCTTGGTAATAGTTTGAAAGGCACGTCAATGAAAATAATTCTCCCAGCTGCAAGCATTTTGGGTTTTTTTTTTGTTTGTTTGTGACTGGTAAGGGGATCGCAACCCTTGGCTTGGTGTTGTCCACACCACGCTCAGCCAGTGAGCGCACGGGCCATCCCTATATAGGATCCGAACCCGCGGTGAGAGCGCCGCTGAGCTCCCAGCGCCGCACTCTCCCAAGTGAGCCACGGAGTCGGCTCCAGCTGCAAGCATTTTATCAGTTAGTTTTTAGTAGTTGAATAGAAAAAAATAATCAAATAACTTAATTTTCATAAGGGTATAGTTTTCAAGCTTCAAAAATAACATACCAAGTACTTTATAATGCAGCAGTTATTTTTCTTTAATGTATACTTAAATGTCTTTTAAGTAAGGCCGGATAATTTCAAATCCCCAAGAGAAATCTACAGAGTATATCGTCTTGTTTTCAACAACCGTTATAAGATCTTCTATGGAGAAAATGAGGAATGCATGATTCTAGATTATGTTTTTTTTTTTTTTTTTTCTAAAATAAAAGAAACTGAGTACTTATGCTGAATTTGGAGCTAGGTGGTGAATTAAAACAGAGGCCATATCATATATTAACATTCTAATATGACAGAAATATGTTACTTAAAGTACAACCAAAAAATTTTGTGAACTCCAAACCCAATTAGATAATCTACTACATTTAATGCTATTGGACAATTTTTAATCAATCATGTAAGGCAAAGAATTGCAAAAGAGACTACCTGGATGTTATGTACGAAATCCCTGCAGGAACTTTCCTTATGGTATATAAAAATAACGTTGGAATTATAATACTAATTTGCAACAAACAACTAGAAATGCATGTTATGGGAACACATACAAGTGATTCTACAATCTTGAAATAGTACTTTCTTTTAAAAGTACTGAGGTAACGTAAGGTATATGCTTCAAGGAAGAATCCCTTCCAACATATCTTAAGAAGGTTTTAGGTTATTAGAATTTTAATACAAATGTATTTCTGTATATACTTTAGAGGGACATGAACAGGGAATGGTATGAATAGAATATAATCAATGATATAACATATTAAGAGAGAATGGTACATTCATTCTAACTCTCTCAAGTTCTCTGACCTCTGGTTTTAAAAGGGAATTTGGTCCATGTTATGAGTTGAACGTGCCCCCCCCCCCCAAGTTTCACATATTAGAAACTTAATCCCCACTGTGACAGTGTTAAGAGGGTGGAAAATCCTG
>NW_007737970.1:24871-27678 GCF_000696425.1 Galeopterus variegatus
GGTAGTTAGGATAATAGAGCATATATAGTGAGAACTTTGGAAGAGATTAGAGGAAATGAGAGCAAAAAAAAAAAAGTAAAGTTAAAATCCAAAAGAAGTGTAAACATAACTTCTTCAGTTGATATGTTATATATCAGGCTTCCTATGTGGAGTCTGATTGTCGTTGCTTCCAAATAATTTCATTTGCAAAGAGTTTAGTATGGCAGTTACACACCGTGAAAAATCTAGGACCCAGAGAAGCTCTGTCATTCCAGATGTGGTATCCATGGTGAGTCATTTAACTCTGATATGCCTCAGTTGTTTCACCAAGCAAGTGAAATTCTTACACACAAATTCTTCTTAAAAGTTTCATAATTAAATCATTCTTTAGAAGTTCTCTGGTTCCATAAATAATTCCTCTTGGGGAAAAAAATAAACTGATCAAACCAATTATATAATTGAAAATGTGTTTGCTTGAACATCTACAAAATANTCCCTGCAGGAACTTTCCTTATGGTATATAAAAATAACGTTGGAATTATAATACTAATTTGAAATGCATGTTATGGGAAAACATACAAGAAATGCATGTTATGGGAACACATACAAGTGATTCTACAATCTTGAAATAGTACTTTCTTTTAAAAGTACTGAGGTAACATAAGGTATATGCTTCAAGGAAGAATCCCTTCCAACATATCTTAAGAAGGTTTTAGATTATTAGAATTTTAATGCAAATGTATTTCTGTATCTACTTTAGGGGGACATGAACAGGGAATGGTATGAATAGAATATAATCAATGATATAACATATTAAGAGAGAATGGTACATTCATTCTAACTCTCTCAAGTTCTCTGACCTCTGGTTTCAAAATGGAATTTGGTCCATGTTATGAGTTGAACGTGCCCCCCCTCCCCCAGTTTCACATATTAGAAACTTAATCCCCACTGTGACAGTGTTAAGAGGGTGGAAAATCCTGTTATGGCAATCGAAAATGCCTTTAAAATGTGATTAGATTGGGAGAACCATGTCCTAGTGAATGGATTGAACCATCCAGGGGGTAATAAGTCAATGGTTTGGTAATGGGTGTGCTAATGGGTGGTAATGGGTGTGGTGCTGATGACTGTGTAAGGAGACTAAGTGAGGAGGTTAGTTCTCTCTTGCTGAAGCCAGTTGCCATGTGATACTCTGTGTCACTATAGAGCCACCACCAGTAAGCACCTTATCAGATGGTCTCCCTGGACTGTGGACATCCCAGCCTACAAACGATAGGAAATAAATTCTATTTCTTTATAAATTGCCCAGTTTCAGTATTCTGTTATAAGCAACAGAGGAGGAGGTGGAAGAGGAAGAGGAGAAACTGTGATATTATTACATCCTCTTTTCTCACCAGTTTTGAAAATTACCTTTTCCTTTCTAAACTCTAGGTTTTAGGAGATGAAACACTGTTTTACTAAACTTTACATTTGCATAATTTTCTCTTATTTTTTATCAGACTGTATGAAAAGTATTTTGATTTTCCTATAATAACTTGAGTCATAAAAATGGACATTTAGACTTTTACTCTTTGAGAAAACCATGTAAAGAGTAGTGAATACTCACAATGTGAATCAAAGATGGGATTTATATGTGCATTAGGAGAATTACAGAAACAATAATGCTCATGATTTTAATATTTATAGCACATTTGCACATTCCCATGGCAATTTATGAAGTGGGTATTGATAATTTTCACTCTCTTTTAGTCCCACATCAATGTTCAAGGATAAATCAGTTCCAAGAGTGGCTGCGAGACTTTAGGTAGATTTGCAGGCTGCCTTAATTCCAAGTCCCCAAGATTAGCAGATATCTCCTCAATCTGCTCAGGAGGAAACAGAGTGGGCAGAAGCCCAAGGCTTCCATGGGAACACCTTGGGATGGCTTTCTTACCACAAATGTACAGTGGAAGGTGAATAAACACCTCCATGACTCCTCTCATTTGGGTGGAGATCTTATGACTAAGCTTATGCAACAAATATTTTTAGGCAAGGGACTTACTTGAACTATTAATGAAGTAACTCAGGGATGTGGATTATGCATTTGCAATGACTCAGGGAATCATCTTATCCCTTCTCCATTCTTAAAACCTGTCCAACATAGGGGAATATACCGAGGGGAGAACTGGCAATTGGATTTTGCAAATGCTGCCTGCCAAAGGATTCAAATACCTTCTGGTTTTCATGGATACCTTTATGGATTGGATTGAAGCATTCCCTGCTAGAGCTGAAAAGGCCATAGAAGTAGCTAAGTGTCTTCTCAAGATCATATCCAGGTTTGGGATTCTTAGAACCCTCCAGAGTGATAATGGCCCTTCCTTCACAGCAAAAATTACTCAACAAGTTGCAGCTGTCCTAGGCATTTCTTACTGGATACACTCCTCCTGGAGGCCACAATCATTGGGAAAAGTAGAGAAGGTTAATCTTGTTATCAAAAGGACCTTAGCTAATTATGTTGGGAAGAATCATGGAAATGAATTGACCTTTTTCTCATAGTGTTTTTGAGAATTTGAACAGCCCGTAAAACTACCTCAGGGTGCAGTCTGTATGAAATGACCTATAGTAGACCCTTCTTAGACCACCTTAGGGTTCAGTCCTATGAAATGACCTATAGTAGACCCTTTCTAACATCAGATCTTCTTATTGATGGTAAAACACATCAGATGATTAGGCATGTCATTAACCTGGACCAGGTTCAGCAAGCTCTTCAAGAATTTGAAGTGAGGCTTCAGGTCAAGATGGCAGAATAGACAGTCCTCAGCATTCCTCTCTCCCATAAATCAATCAATTTA
>NW_007737970.1:27688-31953 GCF_000696425.1 Galeopterus variegatus
GTCTTGCTCACTGTAGCCTCTTCTTATCACCATCTCTGAGGCACTAAAGGCTACTGCTAAGATGGATATAATTTGGCTCCTCCTGCACATGAATTATGTGTTTGCAGGATGGGAAAATAATCTTATAGTCAACATATCTTCCATTACAGCTAAAGGGGAAGGTGCTTTTGATTGCTGGATATGCCACTACAATCCTCATGTTCCAGTTGAACAACATAAGGGCATTCCCTCATGAGGGGTACTTTGATATTACACTTCCATCTTGGAAACCAAGCCCAAAGGCCATAAAAGTCTATCTAGACAGCACAAAACCTATAACATATATGGACTTGCCACCCGATCTCAATACCACATCTAGAAAGAAAATGCAAAGATTAAAGCACTACACTCTTAATCTCTTAATACAGCCTGCTGCCCTTGTGCAAGATACATGATCTGAACTGCCTCAACAATGTAGCCTTCTGATTACGGCTTTCTCAGGTCCTTGTTCCCCCCAAAAACACCCATTGGTGCCCTGTTACAAACACCTCTAACCTGGGAATCCCAGGTACCAAAAATAGATGTATCGTGTGGGAATCCCTACCCCTAGGTTTCTGGAAAATAGATTTTGACATCCCCAAGACAGGATTTAACAAAACTTTGTGGAGTAAGAACCTTATTCTTCTTATTAATCAAGAGGGCTGCTTTCCCAATTTGTAGAAGAGCCCTGTTGGCTCTTCTATTTTAGTGAAATTCCAAAGGTTCAGTGCTACAGGGCAGGGCAAGATATCCCTTCTAAGATGCAGGATAAATTGTTGCATCCTCCTGCAACCAAAAACAGCCACAGCACCTAGTGAGTTTCTTTAGATTTTCTAGGCAACGTATTCTTCTTTGGGTGTGTTATTCTGGCCCATGTAACAAGAAACTTGAAAAGCTGCTAGAGTGGGGCCTAGACCAAGAGAAAGCTTGGCAACAGGTCCATGCTGCCTGGGGAAAAGACTATCCCAAATCCATTTTTCATCTCTGCATCTGCCCATCTTCTCCTAGATCATGTACTCATGACTCTTTTCTGCTGTGGTAGTTCTTTTATGCCTCCAAATTGTCCATCATTATGGGAAACAGGACATCAGTAAACCTAATTTGAAATAGTCCTGTACTGTTTTTGAGAATGTGTATTTGTTAAACTAAATACCTAATGTAGGATGTTAAGGATTTTACATGTTTTAATCATTTTCCTATCTACTGGTTTTCAATAATAAAAGCATATTCTATATCTCAACCTACACTATAGATAAAATGTTTGATAAAATATTCATAATCTTTTAATAAGAATGTTTTCTGATTTTTACATAAAAAGGTGAAGCCAATTTAACTATTAAAAATAAGTATTACATTAGCTATAAAAGTAAAGTTTTGTTATGTAGTTCTAAATGTTTACTATTTTGTGGAAATTTTTATTTACTCAGGAAGAGTGTTTAATTGCAGGATAATGACCTTTATTTTTTCTATTAGTTAACTTTTTAAAAATATAGCTATAACTTTCATATAACCAGTTTTAGAGTAAAAAATAATATATGAACTTCTCATTTCAAGCTTTTTAAGAAAAAAATAAAAAGAAAAAACTGAGACAGAAAATCCACATCCACTAGTCGCATAATCCATATCCGCCCCGGGAAAATAAATGGTTAAAGCAGCAGATCTGCCATCTATTCTCAATCATGGGAGGGCAGTCATGTCTCCAGAAAAGAAAAAAAGCAGGTGATCTGATCCATTCTCCTTGTAAACATGTGAATGAAAGACCTTCTGTCAAACATGTTAATAGCATTTGCTAAGCATAACTCCCTGGAAAATGTCATGTAAGCTTTGTAATTATCTGAGTACAGTGGAGATAGTTCATGACCAAGATGGCTTTTTCTGTGGTATAATTTTCATTGCCACAGTCATTACTTGGAAACCATACATTTTAGTCTTGGCCACAACATACTCAATGTCATAACAAAGCACCTGGTGAGTTGTGTCCTTGTCCCTGGTGTCTCTCCTCATTGTTTGCCCCTTGTGACTGCTTACATACTTAGAATTATAGTAAAAATTAATTTTGGTGAAATTCTGTAATTTGCGTGAATCTGACTTCACAGTCTGATGCTTTGGATCACTGAATTAACTTTGCATTAGTCAGGGTTTGCCAGAGAAACAGAACCAATAGAATATGCTTACATGGAGACTGGCAGGTCCCAAGAACTGTATATAGTTGGCAATCTACAAATCCAGGAGAGCCAATGGTGTAGTTCAAGTTCTGATGCCTGAAAGCTCAAGAAAGAGCTGATATTTCAGTTTGAGTCCAAACACAGGAAAGAATCAATGTCCCAGCTCAAGGAAATCAGTCTGGAGGAGTTCCTTCTTATTCATGGGAGCATCAGCCTGTTCAGTCCTTCAACATATTGAATAGACCGGATGAGGCCCACTCATATTAGTTCAATATGTAGAAGGACTGAATGTGCAATCAGGTTTATTCAGTCTACCAATGCAAATAATCCCATCCAGAAACATCCTCATAGACACACCCAGAGTAACATTTCATCAAGCTCCTGAAAACTTTGTGGCTCAGTCAAGTTGACATGCAAAATTAGCCATCAGACTTAGTATGAATTCTCTCTTAAAAAAAAAAAAAGATTCAAATCATATACTTTTGCTATACCTTGGTTTATTTTATTTATTTGTTTGTTTGTTTGTTTGTATTATGAATATTAATGAGATGCAAAACTGGTTATCCCCCTTCCTGCCCATGATGTAAGAGCCAGATTCATACTGGCAGCATACCCATTGCCACAAATTGCATTTGTACCCCACCTAATTATCCCCAACCTCTCTCCCCCTCCACTTCCCTCCCCCCCACTCCACTTTGTAGCCCAAGGAATGTTCACTCCCTCTACAAGACCAACGCACTACTGTGGTCTTTCTTTCCTTCCCTCTTTTTCTCTTAGCTCCCATATGTGAGTGAGTATTTGTGGTATTTATCCCTCTGTGCTTTGCTTATTTCACTCAACATATGTTTTTCCAGGCTCATCCATGTTGTTGCAAATGGGAGTATTTCATTCTTTTTTATGGCAGAGTAGAATTCCATGGTGTGTGTATATATATCTGTTTCCTTATCCAATCATCCATATATGGACTTTTAAGTTGGTTCCATGTCTTGGCTATTGTAAACAGAGCCGCGATGATTTTTTATCTTAAAAATGACTCAGCAAAACCTCTCAACTAAACTGAAACAATCAATGCATATTTATTATTTTTAATGGCTGTATAATTTTCCACGGTATATATTTCTATGGTGTGCACATACTGTATTTTGTTTATTTTTTTATTGATGACAATAACTATATTTCTAATTTTTGCTATGTAAAAATAATGCTGAAATAAAAATCCTTGCACATATATCTTTATATACTTTTGCTTTTATTTCTTTTGTATAGATTTTCAGGAATCAGATTGCTATGTTTAAAGATACGTGCATTTAATTTTATTTTAATAATTTTACCAGAAGAAATTTCAAAAATGCATGTAGACACGAACATACATGAAATGAAAAAATAATAGACTCTCATATATTAATTATATTATCTAAATTCTATATAGAACAAATGTTCTAATAGCTTTTGAAGTGAGATCACCCATCATGGTTCCTTTGCTATTTACAGCCAACAGACTTCTATTTGCACTTCAATCTTTCATGGAGATATCAATAAAACAGCTCGCCTTTTTCATTCTTATGTTTTGAACAGTAACCATCTTTTAATGATTTCATAAAACCATCACTGAGGACCGAATGACTCAAATGGGGCATATACTATCTTTGAATCATCCTTACTTTGAACTTTTAATCTTCATTCTTTCTTAAAGTCAGTGGGATTCAATTCTTTTTTTTTTTTTTCTTAGTTTAGTTATTTCCCAGGAAGCAATTTATAGAAAGTGACTCCTAGCAGCAATTCCCCGAATTTCCCAACCCAAAACTCTTAGGATCTCCAAATATATCCACCTATGTCTGAATTCTAGAGTGAACACAGTTTAAGCTCTAGAGTTTGAATCCACACTATGTAGGGGATTATTGATCTAGAAAAGTGAATTTTTTTATAAAAGTCTACTGAGTAGTTGAGGAAGACAGGTTTCTGGAAATGCTATGAAAGCTGTCATTGTGAAGTTGTTGCTGTAATATTAAAAATGGTAATGAGGCCAAAGAGTAGCAAAGAGTTAGAAGAGAGACAGAGAAATTTGATGCCAATTATAACAAA
>NW_007737970.1:32538-38574 GCF_000696425.1 Galeopterus variegatus
GGCCAAAGAGTAGCAAAGAGTTAGAAGAGAGACAGAGAAATTTGATGCCAATTATAACAAAAGTGAGAAGACATTATATTAGAGTGGTGGCAAGGGAAAAGTATTTTGAAGGCTAGAAAATTATAAGCATTTTCGCATTTGAAAAGGATTCCATGGAGAACGTTTTGAGAAGCATAGCAGATTAAGGAAATAATAGAGCAAAATCCCCAAAGATGGAACACAAATGGAAGAATTGGCTTTGGTGAAAATGAAGGTCAGTTCTTACTCAAAGAAAGAACAAAATAAAGAGAAGGTGGATGAAGATAAAGGGTATTTGATGTATAAAGAAAATTCTGAAAGTTCATATTGAAAAAGGCTTTCACATTTTTCAATTAATTAGTAATCTAGGCCAGCTTTTGAAAGTAAGAGGATGAAATGAGGAAGTGGTATAACTGATCTTCCCAACTAAAAGAAGAATAAGCCTCTTCCCTGGGCCCAGAGAATGTTGCTTCATTTATCTGGTCTGGGTACAGACATAGGGAAAGATATACCCATGGCTGCTGTGTGTGGAGTCAAAGGAACTACAGGAGAAACACTTTTATAGAAAAGTTGATATGTAAAGCCAGGGATACATTCTAACAGACTGATCCCTCTATAAAGGAGAAATAAAGAGAAATTGTGGAGGGTGGAAATTATTAAGGTAGAATCTTGAGAAACCTAAATTCATATGGTGGGTAGAACAGAAAGTTTACAGAAATTCCACTAGTTCTGTGAAAAAATTCAGAAGTTGTGCATGTGTGTATATGCACATGTGTACTTATATCAGTCTAAATAGAGAAGCCATTGCCTCATGCAATGTGTTGAAGCTATTGAGAGGACAAAATCAAGTCTAACCAGGGAGCTTAAAGAAAGTGGAAAAATATTGCAAAACATATTAGATCATGCATTAAGAAAAATAATTTAAACAAGTAAAAATTAGCAGTGAGGAATCATCTAAGTTTGGGTGACAAGAATTTAAGTAGACAGGCATCCATTTACTATGATTCTTGCAACCTTTAACAGTGTTGCAGTGGTATCAGAAGATAGGGCTATACAAATGCGTTGGGTGACAAGAATTTAAGTAGACAGGCATCCATTTTTATGATTCTTGCAACCTTTAACAGTGTTGCAGTGGTATCAGAAGATAGGGCTATACAAATGCAGGGAGTTCTGTGATTGATACAATTAAAGGCCAGAACAGAATAGGAAATATGGCATGCTTCACACAAATAATGATCTGAAATGTGCTAATTAATGATAATGCAGCCAAAATTGAATGTATTTTATCATAAAATTTTTTGATTGTTAAATATTTGCATGCATAGCATCTTAGAGATATGGTGTTACAAAAAGCAAATTATTTTTAAATATCTATATGTTATAATATCACCACTGAATCTTGAATATAAGTAATAATGTACCCCCTGCAAATGGGATCCCATAAATGTTCTCTATCAACTTAAGATCCTACAACAGAGATCTTAATTTATTCAAAATTCTGAATCCTAATCAAGACTTAAAATGTTTGATCTTTCTGCTATTTCTGAATAACCAGGCAACTGAGTTTTTATTTTGTTTTTCTCTTATTTTCTAAATTCTATAAAAGGACTTATAATCACAGTCTATTTCAGAGCACAAGATGTATGAAATTTCATTTTTGATTTCTACATCCACCTGCTAGAATTGCAATAAAGCATTAAATCAAAGAGTTGATACAGGTCATAGCAATTCAGTGTACTATAGTCAGAGTTTTCTTTAGTTACATAAAAAAAGAATGATTTAATCAACTTTTGAGTTTTTCATCCATTGTAAATATAATTATAATTTTTTTAAAGCTCATCAATTTGTTCCCATTGCTAAATTTTAAACAATTCATGAAAAAAGAGATTATGTTATTGATGTATTTCTAATTTTTATTTTCCAATTCAAGGCTTAACACATTTGATTTTACCTTTTATTGTGCTTTACCAGGCTGAATATATTTGTTAAATAGAAACTATTTTATATGCTAGGAAATTGAAATTTTATTATTATTAATATTAATATGACTATATTGATTCTACTTTTCGATGTTTTCACTAGAGAAATATTTTTTTATTCTCCTAGTACATTACTGGTACAAGCTTCACCTAAACTGTGACTCAAAGCTGCTTAATGTACTGGTAGGGATGGACCACAAGAATTCTATTAAGAGACTGAGGAAACTCCTGGGACAGAACTCATCTTAAATGATAAAGAAACCAGACACAGTAAACCTGACCTGACTGAGCCCTTTACACTGGAGGAAAAGGTCATCAATTCTGTCTGTTCATTCTTCTCTAGGCCTTGGGGCAAATTTAACTAAATTCCAAAAGGGCTATTTTTCTAAAACCATTGTAAGATATTGAGGCAGAAGCAGCAATACTTTAGTGTATTTTAAGCCAGAAAAAATGGTTTATTCTGTCAAAGGCAGCTGAGATTTCTAACAGAATAAAAACTAAAGAGCACCCTTTGGATTTAGAAACCAAGGATTTTATTTTTGACCCTGGCACAAGCTCCTTTAGAATAGAATGAATGTATAGAGAATGTGAATGGTGACAATTCTTTCAAAAAATTTTGTGGCAAAATACAGGAGATAAGTAGGATTACATCCTCATGGGTATTGAATGGATACATTGAAGAGAGAGAAGCTTCTGCTTTGTTTTGTTGAATGCTTGCTTGTTTGTTTTAACAATGGGAGAAATTGAGCCATGTTGTATGAATAGAGAATTAAATAGTGGAAAGAAGGAAGTCAAAGATCTTGGAGAGAAGCAGTTAAGTGACATGACAAGGCACCAAGAAGGAATAAAGACATGAAATCTATAGCAGATGTGGAGGGTTTAGGCTTTTTTAGGAGCAGATTCTTCCCCATTTGTTATAGGAGATAAAAAGAAACAGATGTGCATGCAGATGTGCAGAAACTCTTCTAGAATTGGCAGTGGAAATTTGAGGTTGCATCTACCTTATGACATCAATTTCACTGTAAAGTTTAAGTGAGANAGATCATGCATTAAGAAAAATAATTTAAACAAGTAAAAATTAGCAGTGAGGAATCATCTAAGTTTGGGTGACAAGAATTTAAGTAGACAGGCATCCATTTACTATGATTCTTGCAACCTTTAACAGTGTTGCAGTGGTATCAGAAGATAGGGCTATACAAATGCAGGGAGTTCTGTGATTGATACAATTAAAGGCCAGAACAGAATAGGAAATATGGCATGCTTCACACAAATAATGATCTGAAATGTGCTAATTAATGATAATGCAGCCAAAATTGAATGTATTTTATCATAAAATTTTTTGATTGTTAAATATTTGCATGCATAGCATCTTAGAGATATGGTGTTACAAAAAGCAAATTATTTTTAAATATCTATATGTTATAATATCACCACTGAATCTTGAATATAAGTAATAATGTACCCCCTGCAAATGGGATCCCATAAATGTTCTCTATCAACTTAAGATCCTACAACAGAGATCTTAATTTATTCAAAATTCTGAATCCTAATCAAGACTTAAAATGTTTGATCTTTCTGCTATTTCTGAATAACCAGGCAACTGAGTTTTTATTTTGTTTTTCTCTTATTTTCTAAATTCTATAAAAGGACTTATAATCACAGTCTATTTCAGAGCACAAGATGTATGAAATTTCATTTTTGATTTCTACATCCACCTGCTAGAATTGCAATAAAGCATTAAATCAAAGAGTTGATACAGGTCATAGCAATTCAGTGTACTATAGTCAGAGTTTTCTTTAGTTACATAAAAAAAGAATGATTTAATCAACTTTTGAGTTTTTCATCCATTGTAAATATAATTATAATTTTTTTAAAGCTCATCAATTTGTTCCCATTGCTAAATTTTAAACAATTCATGAAAAAAGAGATTATGTTATTGATGTATTTCTAATTTTTATTTTCCAATTCAAGGCTTAACACATTTGATTTTACCTTTTATTGTGCTTTACCAGGCTGAATATATTTGTTAAATAGAAACTATTTTATATGCTAGGAAATTGAAATTTTATTATTATTAATATTAATATGACTATATTGATTCTACTTTTCGATGTTTTCACTAGAGAAATATTTTTTTATTCTCCTAGTACATTACTGGTACAAGCTTCACCTAAACTGTGACTCAAAGCTGCTTAATGTACTGGTAGGGATGGACCACAAGAATTCTATTAAGAGACTGAGGAAACTCCTGGGACAGAACTCATCTTAAATGATAAAGAAACCAGACACAGTAAACCTGACCTGACTGAGCCCTTTACACTGGAGGAAAAGGTCATCAATTCTGTCTGTTCATTCTTCTCTAGGCCTTGGGGCAAATTTAACTAAATTCCAAAAGGGCTATTTTTCTAAAACCATTGTAAGATATTGAGGCAGAAGCAGCAATACTTTAGTGTATTTTAAGCCAGAAAAAATGGTTTATTCTGTCAAAGGCAGCTGAGATTTCTAACAGAATAAAAACTAAAGAGCACCCTTTGGATTTAGAAACCAAGGATTTTATTTTTGACCCTGGCACAAGCTCCTTTAGAATAGAATGAATGTATAGAGAATGTGAATGGTGACAATTCTTTCAAAAAATTTTGTGGCAAAATACAGGAGATAAGTAGGATTACATCCTCATGGGTATTGAATGGATACATTGAAGAGAGAGAAGCTTCTGCTTTGTTTTGTTGAATGCTTGCTTGTTTGTTTTAACAATGGGAGAAATTGAGCCATGTTGTATGAATAGAGAATTAAATAGTGGAAAGAAGGAAGTCAAAGATCTTGGAGAGAAGCAGTTAAGTGACATGACAAGGCACCAAGAAGGAATAAAGACATGAAATCTATAGCAGATGTGGAGGGTTTAGGCTTTTTTAGGAGCAGATTCTTCCCCATTTGTTATAGGAGATAAAAAGAAACAGATGTGCATGCAGATGTGCAGAAACTCTTCTAGAATTGGCAGTGGAAATTTGAGGTTGCATCTACCTTATGACATCAATTTCACTGTAAAGTTTAAGTGAGAGTATTTATAAGAGTATGGTGTGCGAATGAGAAAGAAAGTAAGGGAGTTCAGAAATTTGAAATAATAATGAATGAACAGCAGGTTGTATTTTCCAAAGAGAAACACAACAGTATCTCCCATCTCGCATGCTCTTCAGCATTGTGACATTACAACTTTGTAATCAAAATTAAGACTATTTTTCACCCTTCCCAAATCTAAGCAAGCCCAGGGATTGCTTTTACCCATAAAATACAGCCAAAGGGAACTTGCCAGTTCCAGATGTAGCCTTTAACTGGGCATTCAGCTTCTGATTCTTCTTCTTGGGAGCCAGGTTCTAATAAGTGTGACTGTGCTGAGTCCATCGTGTTATGAGAAGCCAAAATTGTGAGGAGTGGTCATGGTGTCTCATATGACTTAGCAAGATAGGAAAAGGAGCACCAAGGTACCAAACGCCTGAGTAGTAAAGCCGCCCTGCATGTCCAGCACACTTAAGAATTCAGATGACTCTATCCTCAGACAACATCTATCTGCAAACAAGAGATAACTAGTCAGCTGAGCAGAGGCAACCCACAGAACCATGAGAGTATTCATTATAAATTATTGTTTTAACCACTAAGTTTTGGGTGGTGTGTTACAAAACAATAAATAATTGGAATACAGTGTTGATTATTTTGTTTTGAAGGGTGCTAGAGTAAGGTAATGACAAAAATATAGTAAGATATACAAAGCACTGCTGAATGGCCAAATAAGGTGTTTACCTTAATTTATTGCAGTAAACTCCATGTGCTGTTGAGTAAATCTATCCAGCAGTGGCCATCAGCTAAGTATGAGCACTGAGTATGAATAAAACTACTTGGGCTTAATCTAAGGTTAATATTTAGCCAAGGCACATACAAGAAAATGGAAGTTAGTCAAGGGAGTAGAAGATCATAATAAAGAATTAATTAAATTATTATTTCAACCCAAAATGAATGCTTCATTGTCTTTGATTTTTTTTTTTTT
>NW_007737970.1:38886-48063 GCF_000696425.1 Galeopterus variegatus
TTTTTTTTTTTTTAATCATTTTTACTTGAACTGTGCTCTGGAGTGCTCTGAGTCACTGTCCTCATCATTATCTGCATCATCTTCATTATCCCAAAACATGCTCTTTCATGGAATCTAATCACAGTTTCTCTTCATCAAAATAGTGGGTGGAAATCACTACACTTTTCTTTCGGGCTGCTGTATATAGTTTCTAATCTTTCTCAAATGATTGGCATTAATAATAGATCATCATTCTTGGGAGGATATGTGCTTTTTGCCTGTCTGATTTAGCACTGAAATTTCTCTTAGTTCCTCCTCAAGTTGATGCTTATAATTTAAAATCTAGGAAATTGTACTGAATCTTGAAACAGCAGGAAGGCTCTCCTTTGCAACATTTTCTTTCTAAATAAAGTTTGTTTCATCTTTCTTTATTTCTTTTTTTCTCTTTCTTTCTTTCAAAACAAATTCCACATTGTTTTACCTAGGATTGTACCTAAGATTTTATCAGATTAAAGAAAGTATTTAGAACATGAAATGAACTTTCTCTAGTTTTTTTTTTTTATTTTTTCTTTTAAAGCAACCTTGAGTATGTGAAATTGTCGATAGTCTTAAACAAACAACTTTACAATGATGTCACACCTACATTTTCACCACTCTCCTGAACTGAGAGCCATGGTCACAATTGCCAAGAAAAAAAAGAAAAAAAAAAAAATAAAAGAGCAGTGTAAATTTTAATAACTGTGATTTGCTGAGTTTCCTGTTCTGCTGGCTCCTAGAGAGAAACTCCTAGTCCTTTTTGACACCAGTGGAAACTAGAGATTAGACAAGTCCATGTTCATATCCTCTTTCCTTTTTTTTTTTTTTTTTTTTTTTTTTATTGTAACATAGTTGATTGTACATATCTGTGGGGTACAGAGTTGAGTATCAATTCTCATGCACAATATGTGATGCTTAAATCAGAATAATTATTATATTCAATAATATACACTGTCATTGCTATTCGTGGCCCTTTACCAATTCCACCCTCCCTTCCTGCTTCTAGTAACTTCAGCTCTCCGTTTTAAAGTTCAAAGTATTATTGTGATTGTTGGATCTTTTCTTTCCTTTTACAAGTGCTTTATCCAGTCATCTGAAATTGTGTGATACTCTTTCATAAAACAAGGACCACATATGTCATTGCTATGTAATTTTAATTCTACTCTTGATTCTCTACCTGTAAAAACATACATGCACAGATAGAAAACCAGAGGCCCACTCTATCATGTTGTAATAAACTCAGAGACACCTGACATTTCACTCCTTTCTGTGTTAGTAAACCAGCTTTGAAAAATTTTAGACAAATGGGCATACATGCTGATATTGATTATCTTCATTTTCAAAGTTAACAGCACATTGTCCAGTGTTTATCCATTAAGACTTTTGATTGTTGTCCATTGAGTGCACTCGAGCTTCTATTTGAACACTAGATTCTCCATCATAGGTTTAACATTGCTCAAGTAAAGAATCTCAGCTTCTGGTAATTGAATACCAGTCTCAACCACTACCTGCAATGATTCCCCATCCCATAATCCAGACATGCAGCAGGGCTAACTGAGGCTGTCACTCTAAATCCTCAAGGAATTTTCCTCTTGCTATTTAAAATGACTTCACCGTCACCTACTACAATACCGCTATTTGAGAATTCTGCCTGTTCCCTTCCATTCTTCAAACAAAATTATGTCCACATTACTGTGTGAGCACAGTTCATATACTGGCAGAATTGCTACATGCAAGGACTTTTTATCCATGACCTTTGCCTCCTGTTAAAGTTCCAGACTCAGAGATAAAGCTCCTGACATTTTGGACAAAGTCATGGTCTTATAGTCTGAAAGCTAGATACATAGTAGCACTGTCTTAAAAACCTCAGTTTTGTATAGAGTTGTCACATTTGACAAAATATTCTGTCTCTCACATTCACATATTCCCAACAGAACACCATAGATAATATCATCCCAGTGTTTTGCAGCTACTCAGAACCTGGATCAGGAACATGCATAGGGTTAGAATTAGAGGATCAGGAACTTGCATAAAGTTAGAATTCAGGCTCAGTTAAGACCATGTCCAATGTGACCTCCATGCACAGATTAGTAGAAAGAGAGGAAGAGTAATACAAAGTAGGATGAATTTTATCCTTTTTGAGAGAAATGAGTCAGAATCAATTTTTTAGAATGTACATACATATGGTTAAGGATATATGATTAAATATGAGGTAGTAAGCTTTGGTCAATTCAAGGAAGTTCTTTTTTATAAATTAATTATCTGTAACAGTGGCTTCCAAAAGTTCTTTTTTTGAATAATAAGAGAAATTGATATGATCAAAGCATTGTTTCTATATAAACCTACAAGTGTTGCTTTATTTCTTTTGCAAATTGGCTTCGAAATATTTTATATGAATACAATTTACTGATCAACAAAATCCCATCTTAAATAATACAGTGCTGCTGTCAGATGATATTTAAGAGAAAATATTAAATAGAGTGAATATTTTGAATGATTCAATAATAAATGTTTAAAGATAATCTTATAGCATGTGGCTATTATAATTCTCACAGTGATTCCCTAAAATATAATAAAATTTTTCCAGTTAAAATTGTGACTATGAGCAATAACCATTAATAATTCTATGTGTAATGTGTAACAAAAAATATTTTTAATTGTTCTAAACTTAACTAAATAACAATGTTTAGGCTATCAGCTATTCACAAAGATTATTCTATTTTGGACTCTTTTTTTTTTTCATTTTTTTATTGGACACCCTGCTAGCTGAATAAATAATGTTGTTTGTTATTGTTGTTTTTCTCAGTGGTTTAAATGCCTTAATCTTCTATAATCATTGGCATAATTAAAGCCAACTCTATTTCTACAATAAAGGTAAATTTTAAAGGGTGCTTAGTAGCATCATGTAGCTTACCTTTCTACTATCTAGAACAGGGCTATTCAACAAAAATACAATGTAAGTGGTGTATGTAATTTTAATTTTCTAGTAGCCATATTAAGAAAGAAAAAAAAGGGATATTTATATAGTAAGATGCTTTACATAAATTAATATATTCAAAATGTTATTTAAAAATGTAGTCAATATAACATTTATAAATAAAATATTTTACATTTTTATATTTGTATTAAATTCATTATGTATATTTCAAAATAACTAAGGGAATGAATTCCAAATGTCTCAACATAAAAAATGATAGGTAAGTAAAGTGATGGATAGAAATTAGCTTGATTTAATTATCTCACATTGTCTATATCAAAACATCACATTACACTCAATAAATGTATACAATTATGATTTGCTAATTAAAAATAAATTCACTGTGTGTTTACACTTACATTGCATCTCAATTTAAATTAGACACATTTCAAGTGTTCAATATTCACGTGTGGATAGTGGATTCCATATTAGGCAATGTAGTTCTAGAAAGCAGAAGTAGTGTCTTTAATTATTCTCTCCAAATCAGTGCATAAAAAGTTGCTTAACAATAGAAATAAGTACTCAAATACTAGCAATTTCTCTAAATATTAACTTTTTAAAAACTTTTGTAATAGACAACTTCTAAAGAATTCAAAAGTAGACTCAATGGGTCCTTTGTTTTCATCCCTCAATTTCCAGCGTTATCAACTTAATGGTTATATTTTATGTCAATTCATGTTTCATCTACATCTCCACTCACTCCCACTCTCTATTTTTGTTATAATTTCCAGACATCATAACATTTTATTTATGAACAGTTAAGTATGAATCTCTAAAAAGTAAGCCTTTTTAAAAACGTGTCATTAACATATTTAGAAAAATAGTAAATATTTTAATATTCAGTGTCAGTGTATATATTTCCAATCATTTCATAATTTTCACAAACTGTTTACAGTGCTTTGGAAGATATTTAAATGGCTGATATTTTTTAAAGTTTATTTTCCTTTACAGATTCTCAGTTTCTCTTTCTCTGTTTCTTTGTCTTTGTCTCTGTCTGTGCCTGATGTCTCTCTTTCTGTCTATCTGACCTCTTCTGTCCTTTCCACTTATTTGTTGACTAAGCTGTTTAGGTTTTTCTTTTTTTCTTTTAATCCCCATTTTTTTAAAAAAAAGCATTGTTTGTATAGCATTTCCTTCATTCTGGATTTTGCTGATTGCATTGCTGAGGACTGAAAAAACATTCTCTGTTCATTGTGTTCTCTTTTACATTCGTAGATAAATCTAGAGTCACGTTTGATTTTTTAATTTTTTATTTTTTCTTTTTTCTTTTACAAGATTGTTTTATAGCACATATGTGTGCCTTTGTGTTTTTTTTCCATCAGGAGGCACATATTTTGCATGAGGAAGAACATATTGTCTGGTTGTTTCTTTTTATGACGTTAGCAGCTATTAGTGATTAATGCATAGGTTCATTATTTCACTGAGAATTGCAGAAACAATATTCTAATCCAATTGTTCATTCTTTATATATTAACTGGGAAATTTTTATAAAATGAAATTTATCATCATTTCTCGCTTGGTTACCAGTGATATAATTCCTAAAGAAAAGAGAGAATAAGTGCTTGTTTATTTTATTTTATTTTTTTAATTTATCAGGTTTCAAAATAGTTTTTTCTCAAGCTTCAAAAACTGACTTTTTAAAAGATATAATTAAATTATGGGTATAAATAAATTTGATGGATTTATTTTTGTTATTCCAAGAATATACCATGGTTTTTTTTGGTCCTTTTTGAGACCAGCCGCACCGCGCTCAGCCACTGAGCGCTGTGAGCACACCGGTCATCCTTATATAGGATCCGAACCCACGGTGGGAGCGCTGCTGCGCTCCCAGTACCGCACTCTCCCCAGTGCGCCATGGGCTCGGCCCAGAATATATCATCTTTGGTTAGTGGAAAATTCTATTAGGCTCCAGCAACTTTGAGAGCTTTCTTATTATCTGATATATTAGGATATTGCAAACTCATCTGGTGTATTATCTTGCCTATAGCTACAAGTCTTTTCTCCCCAGTACCCTGGCACTAGGTAGAACTCTTATTGATACAAATAGCCCATTGTTTCTAGGTCTTTATAGTAGAAAGTTCTAGATAATTTTTGTTGTTTTTGTTTGATTGCAGGTATTCAAGTAAAGTACAAAATGAGATCATGATAATACTTTCAACGTAAAATGCAGATTGTAGATTTTTACTTAACTAGCTTTACCTTATATTTGGACCTTCTTTACCCATACTGAGACACTCATTTCTCTAGGATATTGGGAATGATGAATTCAATTACTCAATTTTTACACATACCATCTCAGAATAAAAATACCAACACTACCACAAGCAATATGATTATTTGAAAATTTTTAATATTTTCTTAATCCTTAATTTTGTTCCAGTATAAATTTACAGTAAAATTACTGTGTTTTAAATCCATTTGACAGAATTCCCACTTATGTGAGTATGAACAACTGTATACATATTTATATACATTTGCTACATTTTATTGCTGATTATATTATTTGGGATTTTAAGTTTAATTTTGTTTAATAATTGTATGTAATATTTGCTTTAATCTAAAGCAAAATTTACAAAACAAAGACTATTTAAAGAAGCCTAGTTTTGTTTTGTTTTTAAATTGAATTTCCCTCTCTCTTATTTGTACCATTATAGGTATCCTTTAATTTGTTTATTCCCTTATGGTTTATTATAAGCAGATATTTTTGTATTCTCCATTATTCTTAGATAAACTACACCATGCTATTTGTGACTTCATAATACTATACAGACTTGGAATATTAGGATTGTTTTTTAAATCAGAAACATTTTAACAAAAGTAGTTTTCTTTTTTTTGAAATAGAATGAAGGAATAAGAGAGTCTATTTTATATTTTGCTTTGCCTATTTTAGACTTTCTGGGGTAAGAACTTCAGATACCTAAAAAGATAAGAACTATTGTCTGCATATGAAGAGACATATTTATAGTCTCCTGTAAATTTTATGCTTTTTATTGGAATATATATATATATTTGAACCCAGAGTAATATTCCAGGTTGAACCTGCAAGGGAAGGGGTCATAGATCTGATAGAGCTGGCTGTTACTTAGAGTTAGGAAAAATGGTCATCAGGTTGGCTTCATCTTGGAAACTGGACTATGCTTTTCTAAAAACCTTTTATTTCCTCTGGATTTGAGAATATACCTTTACCGGTAGGAAGTAAAAATTACTCTCATCAAGATGGACCCAGCTTCTATAAATATCTTATATTATTTGAACCTTGTATTTTAAAATAGTATTTATTAATATGTCCTATTTAATGGATGATAAATCCAAGTGAGAAGATTTTGTGTTAAGTAATGTAAACCAATTCAGAATTATCATTAAGCAGTGATTTTGAATTGCTCCAGTCATGGCTAATTACCAAAGAACGAGTTTTAAATTCTTTCCATTTGTCATCTCTCCTAAATTTAGCAAAGAAAAAAAGATGTTGATGGCTGAGGTAGTGTGTGATTTGCTCCAATCAGAAAATTTTTGTCAGGTGTTTATACTTGCCCTCTACAATGAAAGTTTACATGCCTGAAATGCCTGCAAACAAACTTAGTAGGGATTATAATTGTCACATTGCCTTGAATACACATCTGGAAATTTTCAGTGTATTTGCTTTAATCAAAACAGATATAAAAAACATTTACAATTTTTTAAATAACATTATGAGAAAGTCAGAAGTAGATTGATCTTTTCCATATATGCAACATATAGTGTTAAAAAATAAAATATTCTTTTAGCTAGACTACATATTTTTAATGTAAAGATTTAGGAAATCAATTCTCACTCAACTATTTTTTTTTTTAATTTTGTATTTTAGTACTCAAGAATGTGCAAAAGGACTCATCAGTTAAAAATGCAGAAAACTTGCACCAACAGTCTGGTATGTTGAATGCATGTAATAAAGAACAAATAGGAGCAAAGGACACTAAAATGTGGAAGAGGGAAATGTTCTAAGAAATAGGAGTAACAAATGCCACTTTCCTTGAGTATAGATAATACTGATCTCTAGTGAGTACTACACCATCCAATTACAGAGATATGTATTTCAAGCCATCATCACGTAGCATTAAGATGCTTAGACAGAAGCCAAACAATGGCACAAACGATGATGATGATGATGATGATGATGATGATGATGAATCATGTTTTAGAAAATAGTCCATGAACTTACATTGTTTTTGAGGTTTTCCTTTCCATGGTCAATATAAATCATAAGCTAGTTTCTTTTACTTGATTTTAGTGAATTTAACCAAAGGGAGCCAGGTAAAAGAGAAAAGCAATGATTATCTGAAAGTGTGTGCTATAGGGTAGTCAGTTTAGTGTTAGATAGAATTTCTGTATCTGACTCTATTGCAAAATGTATTTACCTATTTTTCCATATTATAATTTGAAAATTATATGTGACTATTTTCTTTCATTATCATGGCTAATTCAGGGATACATCTAATTCATTGCATTTTTATAGCCCTCAGCAAAAGATCAAAGATTTTATGATCTAACAGAAAGAAAGAAAAAATGCTTCTATGCTTAAAGATAATCACTGCAAAAGCGATCCATTGAAATTAGGGAAGAATGTGTAAGCCAAATATCTTATTCCTTTCCATACTCACCCTCATGTTGTCGTTCTGGCAATTAAGCTCTTTTTCATTCAGTTCCTGCAGATATTGAATTCTAAATATTGAAGAAGCCACATTTCATTGAAAAATGCAACACTTTCATTTTGGAATAAAAGGTTTAGTTCACAAGAGATGAGACTAATCTGAATTTCTCATTTAAGTGTATTACATTTCATTATCCGGCAGCTCCACATGCAAATGAGGATGACAGATTATTTTTCCAAACTCAGGATTTTTAGAGATCCCTTCAAAAACTTTCATTTACTTTTTAGATATGAAAATTTGGGTTCTGAATTGATGGACTTTTATTTTAAGTCTGAAAATTGTATATTCGTCAATCTAAAATTTCACTCCACATCTTCAAATGGGTCATCTTCTTTCCTAGCCATTATTTCCAGAGGTGTGGTAGGTGGCTAAATTCCTATGTATAAAAATTTTATTATGCTTCACCCAAGGAACCGGAAAGGAAGCACTTATTTTCTTCACTGTTTCAGCATCCAGCTTTTTCTACAAAAGTAGTTTAGAAATGCATGTAGTTCATAATCCAATTTATCTACATTGTCTTAAAAGTTCCAAGATAAGGGGAGAAGTGGTTCCTAGTTAAATCACTACATAAAACTTGTATTTGTGAATGTCAAATTAAGTGCTTGCATAAAATGCAATTCTAATTTTTAAATTACTGTTAGCATAGGAAGGAAAGATACCATATTCACTTTACATAAGAAAACTCTAGTCCAAGAAGAAGTTATAAATCATGCTTAAGAAGCAGTGGCTGGTTTGGGAGAGAAAAATATTTTAACCTGTAACCACTGGCTCCAAATCCAGTGTTGTTTTTGTTTGTTTGTTTGTTTGTTTTTGTACCACATGCTCTTTGTATAACATTTGAGAGCCAGACAATAAAAAGTGAAAGCCTTGTAAGACATATAGACACATAATTCCTCATTCTGTTTTTACCTCCTAGTGTTGAGCACTTGGGGACTAATTTGAGGTCATTTTTGTCATGCTTATTTACATTTATTCCCTCAGGCACTTCACCCCTCCAGTGTTATTGTTTATAAAATATTCTGACACTTGTTTAAAATGGTAAGGAAGATTTTATTCAAGGGACTGCTGCGATAGGGTTTTGCAGTGGCAGAGAGGTATATACAGCATGGACAAGTGGGAATTTATAGCTAAAGAGCAGCCAGGGGTCTGGGATGGGAAATTATCAAGGAGACTCATCAGGGGTAAGGGTGCATTCCAGAGAAGGAGACTTAACAGGATTCTTACTGAAGGCAGGTTGTCGGGTCCGCCGCCAGCAGCCGACCTGAACAGCCCTAGCCTCGTTCCTTTCGGTGGGCGAGCAAATGGCCCGGATTCCTCTTTCCCTCCAGTCCCCTTTGGAAGGAGACGGGGGAAGAGAGTCATGAAGAGAGGTGAGCACAACCGCTGGCCCCACCCAGACCAGTTAAAGGACACTCAGACGCAGCGGGGGTTCTGTGGAGGCAGTTCCGTTTATTATCACACAAGCACTTGCTTTTATAGGCAGATAGGGAGGGGAGG
>NW_007737971.1:0-18325 GCF_000696425.1 Galeopterus variegatus
AGAGACGATCTGGGCGGGCTCCTCCTCCCTGCCCCCCCGACGCTGGCCGGGGGCTCCCCACACTACCAGCCCCGTCTAAGATCCTCGGGGAGAGTGGGATTGTAGGCCAGTCCACAGGCCCTGGGGTGCCCCGCGTGGAGGTAAGGAAATAGCACGTCTCAGTGAGGAGTCACGCCAAACAGAGATGGCTGTCCTGCCCTCCCTAAGCTGGCCTTCTCTACCCCCACCCGCGAGAATGGAGGCAGCTTTGATGTGGGCGCCTAGCCTGGTGTGGTGGGTGGGGGCCAGGCGGGCGGGGAGCAGTCGGGCTTCGCCCCGCAAGTGGGGCTGGGCTGGGGGTGACTCACAGAGGTCGCAGAGTTGGGCCGGTCTGGCGCGCTGCCTTTCGTGGCCTTTGTTGTCTGGGCTGATCGTTTGTTCCCGCAGCCGGGCTTGAGCGCTCTCAGGAGTCCTCCTCTGTGTCGGCCCCAAAGCCTCGAACCTGCTGCCACTTGTTTGTCGATGTAGGATCGTTGTTGAAAGAATCATTCACCTTTTGTTGCTCTTGGAAATGCAATCAATACTCTGGTATCACAGCGCACGGCTCACAGGATCGCGCTGTCTCCTGTCACGGCCGCTCCAGACCCGTCGCCATCTTAGAATCCTGGAAACTCAACATGAACATTATGACTGGCAGTTATACGTCTCTCTCCCCTGCCTATCCATGAAAATGATGGCAGAGAAGAGTGACTTTTTCATCCCCTGAATTTGGGAATCTCATCCTAAGTGGGAAGTTCTGATGAAGAGGGTGGTGTCTACCATTTCTCTTCTTGAAGTTTTTTTTCTTTTCTTTATTTATTTATATTGGTCTTGAATATTCATGAGACACTAAGCTGATTGTCACCCCTTGTGCCCATGATGTGAGGGACAGTTTCATACTGTCAGTATACCCGTTACCGCAAATTGCATTTGTACCCCATCTCCCTCATCCAATTATCCCCAACCTCTCTCCCCCTAACCCTTTCCCCTGCAGTCCACTTTGCAGCCAAAGGAATGTTTGTTCTCACCCTCTGCAAGTCAAACCCGCCACTGTGGTCTTTCTTTCCTGCCTTCTTTCTCTCTTAGCTCCCACATATGACTGAGTACATGAGGTGAGCACATGTGAGTACTTCTGGGCTTTGCTTATTTCACTCAACATAAGTTTCTCCAAGCTCATCCATGTTGTTGCAAATGGGAGAATTTCATCCTTTTCTATGGCAGAATAGTATTGCATGGTGTACATATATCATGGTTTCCTTATCCACTCATCCACTGATGGACATTTAGGTTGGTTCCATGTCTCGGCTATTGTGAACAGAGCTGCAATGAACATGGGAGTGCAGGCATTCTTTTGACATGATGATTTTCATTCCTCTGGGTATATACCCAGAAGTGGGATTGCTTGATCATATGAAAGATCTATCTGTAGTTTGAGAAACCTCCATACTGTTTTCCATAGTGGTTGTACTAATTTACAGTCCCACCAACAGTGTAGTAGTGTTCCCTTCTCCCCACACCCTCGCCAGCATTGGTTATTCACCATCTTTTTGATTATAGCCAGTCTAACTGGGGTGAGGTGGTATCTCAATGTAGTTTTAATTTGCATTTCCCTGATGATTAGTGATGCTGAGCATTTTTTCATGTACCTGTTTGCCATTTGCATGTCTTCCTTTGAAAAATGTCTATTCAGCTCCTTTGCCCATTTTTTAATTGGGTTATTTGTTTTTCTGCTGTATAATTGCTTGAGTTTCCTATATATTATGGATATTAATCCCTTGCTGGATGCATAGTTAGCAAAAATTTTCTCCCACTCTGTAGGTTGTCATTTCACTCTGTTGATTGTTTCCTTCAATGTGCAGAAACTTTTTAGTTTAATAGAGTCCCATTTGTTTATTTTTCTTTTACCGCTTGTGCTTTTGGGCTCATGTTCATAAAATCTGTGCCCAGACCTAGCTGCTGAAGTGTTTCACCTATATTTTCCCTTAGTAATGTTACAGTGTCAGGTCTCATACTTAAGTCTTTAATCCATTTTGAGTTGGTTTTAGTGTACGGTGAGAGATGCATACCTAGTTTCATGCTTCTGCATATGGATATCCAGTTTTCCCAGCACCACTTGTTGAAGAGGCAGTCTTTTCCCCAATGCAGATTTTTGTTGCCTTTGTCTAATATCAGATGTCTGTAAGCCTGAGGGGTGATTTCTGGGTTCTCTATTCTACTCCACTGGTCTGAATGTCTATTTTTATACCAGTACCATACTGTTTTGGTTACAATATCTTTGTAGTATAATTTGAAGTCAATCTTATGCCTCCGGCTTTATTTATTTTTGCTCAGGATTGCTTTGGATATTTGGGGTCTTTTGTTGTTCTTTATGAAGGGTAAGATGTTTTTTCCATTTCTGTGAAGACTGTCATTAGTATTTTGATGGGTATTGCATTGAATCTGTAGATCACTTAGGGTAGCGTACACATTTTCACAATGTTAATTCTTCCAATTCAAGAGCATGGAATATCTTTCCATCTTGTTGTGTCTTCTTTAATTTCTTTGAGAAGTGGTTTGTAGTTCTCATTGTAGAGGCTTTTCACCTCCTTGGTTAAATTGATCCCTAGGTATTTTATTTTTTTTGTGACAATTGTAAATGGGCTTACTTCCTTTATTTCTCTTTCTGTTAGTTTGTTATTGGAGTATATAAATGCAAGTATGTTTTGGCCATTTATTTTGTATACTGAAATGTTACTGAAGTTATTAGCCAGCTCTAGGAAATTTTTGATAGGGTCTTTAGGCTTTTCTATGTATAGTATCATGTCATCTGCAAATAGGGAAAGTTTGACTTCAACTTTTCCAATCTAGATTCCCTTTTTTTCTTTCTCTTGCCTGATTGCTCTGGCTAATACCTCCAATACTATGTTAAATAGTAGTGGTGAGATCAGGCATCCTTGTCTTGTTCCTGTTCTTAAGCAAAAGGCCCTCAGTTTTCCCCCATTCAGAATGATACCGGCAGTGGGCTTGTCATAAATTGCTTTTATTGTGTTGAGATATTTTCTTTTTATACGTAATTTGTTGAAACTCTTTATCGTGAAGGGATGTTGAATTTTGTCAAATGTTTTTTCAGCATCTATTGAGATAATCATATGGTCTTTGTCCTTGAGTTTGTTGATGTGGTTTATCACATTTATTGACTTTTGTATGTTGAACCATCCTTGCATCCCTGGGATGAATGCCATTTTATCATAGTGTATAATTTTTTAAATATGTTGTTATATTCTAATTGCTAATATTTTGTTGAGGATTTTAGCATCTAGGTTCATCAAGGATATTGGCCTGTAATTTTCTTTTTTTGTTGTGTCTTTATCTGGTTTTGGTATCAGAGTTATGTTGGCCTCATAGAATGAGTTTGGGAGAGAAGCTTCTGTTTCAATTGTTGGGAATAGTTTGAGGAGAATTGGTATTAATTCCTCTTTAAAAGTTTGATAGAATTCAGCCGTAAAGCCATCCAGACCCTGACTTTTCTTCGTTGGAAGATTGCTAATTACTGCTTCAATCTCCTTGCTTGTTTATTGATCTATTCAGGTTTTCTATCTCTTTTTGGTTCAGTCTTGGTATTGTGTATGTGTCTAGAAATTTACCCATATCTTCCAGGTTTTCAAATTTGTTATCATACAGCTGTTTATAACAGTCTCTAAGGATTCTTTGTATTTCTGTGGTATCGGTTGTAATGTCTCCTTTTTCATTTCTGGTTTTTGTTATTTGGGTCTTCTCTTTTCTTTTTCTTTTTCTTTTTTTTTTTTGTTAACCTAGCTAATGGTTTGTCTATTTTATTTATCTTCTTGAAAAACCAACTTTTTGTTTTGTTAATCTTTTCCATTGTTTTGGGGGTTTCTATTTCATTTAGTTCTGCTTTGATTTTAATTCTTTCTTTCCATCTACTACCTTTAGGTTTGGATCATTCCTATTTTTCAAGTTCCTTGAGGTGTAGTGTTAGGTCGTTTATTTGAAGTCTTTCCATTCTTTTGATGTAAGCATTTATTGCAATAAATCTGCCTCTTAGTACTGCTTTTGCAGTATCCCACAGGCTTTGGTGAGATGTATCTTTATTTTCATTAGTTTCTAGAGATTTTTTGATTTCCTGTTTAATTTCTTCTTGAACCCATAGGTCATTCAGGAGCCTCTTATTTAATTTCCATGTATTTGTATAGTTTCAAGAGTTTTGCTTATTAATAATTTCCAATTTTAGTCCATTATGTTCTGAAAAGATACTTGGAATCATTTCAACTTTTTAAAATTTGCTGAGGCTAGATTTATGACCTAATATGTGGTCTATCCCGGAGAATGTTCCATGAGCTGAGGAGAAGACAGTATATTCTCTAGTTGCTGGGTGAAATGTTCTGTATATATCTGCCAGGTCCAGTTGGTCTAACGTGTAGTTTAAATCCTGTGTCTCTTTGTTGATTTGTTGCCTGGAAGATCTGCCCCATACTGACAGAGGGGTGGTCTGGTTGCCCACTATTAATGTATTAGGGCCCATTTTTTTCTTTACGTCTAAGAGTGTTTGCTCTATATATCTGAGTGCTCCAGTATTGGGTGCATATATTTATGATCATTATGTCTTCTAGCTGGATAGGTCCTTTTATTGTTATATAGTTGCCTTCTTTGTCTCTTTATGTTTTTTGGTTTAAATTCTATTTTATCTGATGTAAGAACAGCTACTCCTGCTCATTTTTGGTTTCCATTTGCATGGTATATATTTTTTCCATACCTTCACTTTTAGTCTGTGTGTGTCTCTATATGTGAGATGGGTCTCTTGAAGACAGCATATACTTGGGTTCAGCTTTTTAATCCAATCAGTCAATCTGTGCCTTTTGAATGGGGAGTTTAATTCATTCACATTTAGGGTGGCTATTGATGGATATTGCATAATTCCTATCATTTAATTGCTTTTTGTTTAGATGTTTTGAATATCTTTTGATTCTTACTTCCCCTTTTATTTCTCTTCTTCAATGTTAGTTGGATATTTAATGTGGCAAGATTTAGCTTCTTGCTCTTTCTCACTGGCATTTTTCTTTTAACAGCAGGTTTTGCTCTTTCTTGTGTATCTGTGGTAGTGACATTCATTATTCAGTTTCCAGATGAAGGACTCCCTTGAGAATATCTTGCAGGGGTGGTCATGTGGTGGTGAACTCCCATAATTTTTGTCTGTCTGGGAAATACACTATTTCTTCCTCATTTCTGAAGGAGAGCCTTACTGGGTAAAGCATTCTTGGCTGGCAATTTTTCTTTTTAGTGTTTTGAATATATTGTTCCACTTTTTTCTGGCCTGTAGGGTTTCAGTTGAGAAGTCTGCTGTTAGTCTGATAGGGGTTCCCCTATAAGTGACTTGACAGTTTTCTCTTGCTGCTTTTAGAATTCTCTGTTTGTCTTTGAGCTTTGCAAATTTGAGTATAATGTGTGTTGGAGAGGATCTTTTAGGATTGAATCTGTTTGAGAACCTTTGAGCTTCCTGGATGTGAAGGTCTGCATCTCTCCCTACCCCTGGGAAGTTGTTATTTCCTTCAATAGGTTTTCAATACCTTTTCCTTTCTCCTCCCCTTCTGGAATACCCACAATTCAGACATTAGAGCACTTGAGATTTTCTGCTATCTCTCTTAGATTTTCCTCATTATTTTTATTCTTTTTTTTCCATTTTTTTGTCTGCCTGGATTATTTTGAAAAGACCATCTTCGAGACCTGGAATTCTTTCTTCTGCTTGCTCTAGCCTTCTGCTTAAGCTCTCTATTGTGTTTTTTGTTTCAATAAGTGAATGTTTCATTTCTAGGAGTTCTGCTACATTCTTTTAAGGTATTAATCTCTTTGTAAATTTCCTCCTTCATAGTCTGGATATTTTTTTCTTGTTTCCTTGTATTTTCTAATTGAGTCTTCTTTTATTTCTTCAAGCTTTCTTGAGATCATTGCCTGGAATTCTTTTTCAGACATTTGAAGGATTCCCTGTTCTATGGGGTCTGGAATTTAAGCATTACTGTATTCATTTGGTGGTGTCATATCTTCTTGTTTGTAGTTGTAGTATTTTTTCATTGATGTTTGGTCATCTGGTAGAGGACTTGCTTCTTCTGTTACTCTGGGGTTGGCTGTTAGGATAAAGACTTCCTCCTCTATTTGCAGGCTCTACTGATGACTCTTCTTATATAATATAGTGAAGTGAGTGGCGGGTTTTGTGTAGAGTGGCCCTGGCTGCTACTGTGGTGGTGAACTGTCCTTGTGGTGACAGAAGGTGTGGCGGTATCTATATTACACCACCTTGGCTCCTGTTCCAGCTTTCTGTGGCTATAGACTGAGCCCCTGGTGCTGTGTTGGTCTCAGCTCACCTTGGTGCCTGCTGGGCTGTGTGCACTTCCCTTCCTCCCCATTGCCTTAGACTGGACCCCAGTGCCATGTGGGTCTTGGCTCACCTTTGTGGCTCCTGGGCTGTGTGTGCTTCCCTCTGGGCCTTAGACTGGGCCCCAGTCCCACAAGGTTCTGGTCTTGGCTCACCTCAGCAGCTGCTGAACTGTGTGTGCTTCCCTCAGGGCCTTAGACTGAGCCCTGGTTCCAGTACTGCAAGGGTCTTGTCTCCTTGAAGTTTTATATGGTACAGGAGAGCAGGCCCCTCATACCACTCCCAAACAGGGCAAGATGTCTATGAATTGATCCTGATTTGAAAAAATTTTGTTTATTTATCCAGAAAATTGTACCCAAATATCCTTTGCTTCCTGATTGCATATCACTGATTAGTACAGGAAGATAGGTGGATTGAGTGGAAGCTGTGTTTTTTAACTTTCTAGTTACTTCTTTGGGACTTAAAAAAAAGTATTTGTATTAAAGAGATTTGAGTTATATTTGTGAAACTTAGGGAGCTGGTATTTGGCATCTGACTCTGCATGTATATGAAATATGTATGTATATGTTTATTCGTAATAGGAAATATGACTGTGCAAATATTTCCTGTGATTGGGCCTTCTTTGGTCAACAGCAGATGATTCTTCTCTGACTCCTATTTTTCCATGCCCCAGGAGGACAAAAAATGGAAATAATTTTTTTCCCTCACATTTACTTTCTCACTCTTCCTCAAGGGGGTGTTATGCTTCTGACTGCTAGGACTGGGAGACCAAACTGACCACACCATGTCCTTTCTCCCCTCTTGTAGGAAAGGCTTGAACTTTTCTAGCTTTGCATGTACTTGGGTTTGTAAAATTTGTAGTGGAGTTTGCAGTGAAGGAATTAGAGAATTCTATCATGGTCACAGATTCAAGCTCTACCTTCCAATCAACATTATTCACATTGAAAGCTGATCTTCTGTTCTTCCTCTTCCTGACTTCTTTCCTCAGAGTGCTCCATTAACTCTTTCCTCAGAGTGCTGAATGAAGACTGATTCATTATCCCCTTAACCTTCCCCCTCTCAACAATTTCCTTTCATACACTCAGTGACTCATCCCTTAATATCATTTGACTTTCCCCAAATATGTGGGGCTTTCCCGGGATTGTGGTCTTTGTTTTCACTGATTCCTCTGCCTGGAAAGACCTGTCCTCTCCTCTTCTGGTCAGCTTCTAGTTGCCATTCAGGACTCATAGCAATAAATTCCCAGCATATTATAAATGTGACCATGTATTTCCATAGTAACAATGTTATTATGGAACATGGTTTCTGAGTGAAAATTTAGAGACAAACACACAGTCAATAATTTGTCATAAAAGCAAAATGATACATCACTCATAATAGGCAACAATGATTTTACAGTTAAAATTGAGTTCCCAATTTTATAAAATGAACAATAAGCTATTTTATGTATTGATTACATGAGAAACTTCAAGACGTTAATCTGTAAAACATAGCCCATGAAAAATAGATGTCATAACATTGACCATTTAAAATCTAAATGTCAATTATATTCATATTAATTAAACATTAAATTAGTAACTGTGTCATTAAATTTAATAAGCATTAACAAATTTAGGGAATTAATTGATGGCCCATTATTTTATAAAACTGCCCAGAAAATATTAAGTTGATATGCATATTCAACATATGTTTAAGCAGCAAGGGAGCCCTGTTAATGTTTATTTCACCATCACTAAAGCATCCAAGTTTGGCTTATTCTTTTAAGAAACACCCATTGTTATCAACAGCAGATGGATGAATAAGTTATATATTTATACAATGGTATAATATAGAGCAATAAAAAGGAATGATCTACTGCAACACACAACAATGTGGATGAATCTCAGGGACATAATGATCCAGACATTAAAAACTGTATGTTAAATGGCTCTATTTCTATGAAGTTCAAGAATAGGCAAAACTAGTCTATAGTGACCGAAGACAGGAAATGGATAGCTCCAAGGGTGGCATTGACTGGGAAGGGGATGAAGGGATCTTCTGGGGTGTTGGAAATGTTCTGTATCTCCAGCTGTGTTCACGAGGGGTTGGACTATTGAGATTCCTGAGTTTTATGTGCTCCTTACCCAGACTGCAGGAATGTATGCTTGTTCACTAAAAAAAAAAAAAAAAAAAAAAGGAAAAAAACAGCCATTGTAAGAACAACAGCGGTCTCTAGGCTCTAGGCTGGAAGGGAACAGATGGCCCCGAGCGAGCACGTCCCTGGTGGGCGCTGTTGGAGGGTCTGCAGTGCGTTCCCGGGGCGATGGGGCAGCGGTGTGAGCGCGCAGGGGCGGCGGGAGCTGCCGCACGGCCTGGGTGCTCGCCCCCCTCCGGCTGCCGCACCCCTCCCTCCACGTGGCCAGCTGCTGCTGCAACTGGTCAGGGTTCGGAGGTGCGCGGACGACTGCGTCTGACGCTGGTTAACTTCAGCAAGGAGGGAGTTTGTCGGGAGGAAATGGACTAGGGGAAGGAGCCACGTTTGGGAACAGGCAGGATTCAGGAGGAGGCAGGCAGCTGGAAACGCAGCCAACTCACAGCGCAGAAGCTGTCCTGTGTGTGTGTGGCGGGGGGGGGGCGGGGGGGGGGGGGGGGCGGGCCCAGCCACAGCCCCTCCAGAGAGGCCCCCCCCTCGCCACACGCCAGAGCGCGCGCCGGGACGGTGGTCTCCGCCCTCGCCGTTATGAACTCAGGTGCACGGACCTGAGTGGAAGCACCTGGTGATGTGTTCTGCGGTGGCTGCTTCCATGCTGTGGAGTCAACTAAGACTCGCATAAGGAAGATTCCCCCAAATAGGAGGACACACACTTTTATCCTTCAAGTTTCTGCCTTAATTTTACTCCCTCATTGAGGAGACTCAGTCTGATTTCTCCCGTTATTAAAAACTCTAGTTTTTTAAAACTTTTGGCTTGGGGTATTCGGGACACGTGTTTAACGTGGAATCCAGCCCCAAACACACCCAAGTGCAGACGACATTAGGAATTCCCAGAGGAGACAGTTTTTCCTCACCCGCTTCACCCAGAGCCATCCCATGGTGGGAGGAGCTGTATTCTCAACATGCCCCTATGGGGGGGCCACTTTTTCTACTTCATCACTGGGGAGGAAGCCTGCTTGGGCCCTCTAGTCCCTCGAATATGAACAGTCACTCTGGGCAGGTTCCCCCAGGGCAAGGACAGGCTCCAGCCCTCACCGACCTCACAGATTCCTGCCTTCTTGTCTCTTCGGCCCGCCCAGCAACTTCCTGACTTTCCTGCAAGCTCAATCATGCACCAAAATTATGCTTTTCTTTTTTCTTTATATATCTCAGTAAAAAATAAGTAAAGTTAAATATATATGTATGTACACACAAATTTTTTTGGTTGAGCCGGAAAACAATAAAGGCTAGATAAAATAAAACACAGACCGTCCTCAGTACGAGTCCCACAGAGGCCACTCTCCCTCCAGCTCCCATGGAAGAAACTCCCTTTTACCCTCGATATTTAGAGTCATTTGGATATGTCTATGTCTCAAAGTTCAGGATTAGAGGGAGGCTGACTTCTTCCTCTTCTGTCTCCGTCGGGCTGTCTTTCTCAGTGTTGGCTTTTGTTTGAGGATCTACTTCTCTCTTGGGAGACTGACACTGCCAATGCCCTTGACTTTGCAGAAGAAATTCCACCACCGAGCAGGGTTCATCTTTGTTTTCACAGTAAGTGAAGGAGTTAAAGTCGGAAGCAGCGCAGGCTAGCCACAAAACCTATGTTTTTTGCACTGAATGATATTGCTGTATGGCTTTAATTTCTCTGAGAATAAAAAAAAATGAGTTGTTACTTGGAGCCCACCTAACTGGTAACCATGAATTTCTAATCAGTTATAATGTGTAGTATAAACCTTTATAGGTTTGATTATATTGCAGCATAGTATCTTTTGAGATACAGCAGGCATGAGTTTGCAGCTCCGCTCTTCTACTAACCGTGTGAATTTGAGCTAATCATTTCACTTTCAAACTCAGTTTACTTGTGAAATAGAAATAATGCCAGTTTCGTATGGCTGTTGTGAAGATCAATGTACATAATTTATGGAAAGCACTTTGCATCGTGCCAGATACTTCCTCTTTTCACCTGGATTTCTTCCTTTATAAAGGAAATATGAAGTTCAAATTCTAAATACAATTTAGTAAAATTAATTTTTGAATATCTACATGATGGGTAAGGAAAAAAAGGGAACCACTTCTTGAATTGCACACCAGTGAGAGACAGGTTCTGTTATTCCATTTAACAGATGGGGTAACTGAGGCTTAGAGACTTTAAGTAACTTGCTACTTATAGTTAATATACCAGAAAAATTGTGGAAATATTATTATATGGTTTTTTCTTTTTTTATCTTCCCTCCCTTTCTCACAGGTACAATTTTGCACTTTGCCTGACCTTCCCCAGCCTGGCAAAAGTCTTAAGGTGGAGAGTTTGAACCTGGACTCTGTACACTGGGCATAGCTATGAGTAAGGGGACTGAACTGAAAGACAGGGATTACATGAAATTCTTGGAGTTAATCACTGAACTTTCTGAATGCTGGCAGCATCATTATTAAGGCCGCTGTCCCTCCACCTCTTAAGTTAGGAGATTGGGGTCTCCTTTCTGTGTAGCTGACCAGCTTATGAGGAAAGCACTAGCGATACTGAAGTTGGTGTTTTCTGAACCACAGAAGAGTGAAGCCCTACAGTTTCCAAGTGTGGCCCAAGCCCATTGAGTGGCCTATTGATTTAGGATATTCTTAGTTTTAAGAGAACAGCCAAGGATCACCAAGCATTTGAAGAAAGATCACAACCTGAACAGAAGAAACTCAGATGAAACTGAGAGTGTTATGTGGCAGTTGCCACCTGTCTAATAGCAGAAGATATCTTGGGGAAGGAGACTGTCTAACATAGGAGGCTTGTCACCTTGTACTGGCCAGTGTCATAACATCTGTGGTAGCTGGGCACAAAGGCACCTGCCCATTACTGAAGGTACTGGGAAAGAAGCCCTGATAGAAAGCCCTAGAACAGAAGCACTCTTCAGACAGCCCTCTGCCAGAATGGAGAATGAGAGTGGGAACACAATCAACCAGGAATTCTCTCGGGCCACTCTTCACCTCTTTTCAAATGTTTGCATTTGGCGGGCACTGTTCTTCACCTCCTGCGCCCAGGTTTTCTGGTCAGACCCTGCTGTGCTGTAATAGGAAGGGGACCACACTCTACTGTTTGCCCAGGTCAGCCAAATGCCCTTGACTCAGGCTTCTTGTCCAGTGGTTCTTCCCTTTCCAAACAGCTATAGGACCAGGAAGAGGCCAGCACAGGCCGTGTCTGCTAACCTGCATGTTGGCACCAGGCGCCTGCAGTTTGATGCTGATGTCTGCTTCCTGGGTTAGGCCACATCTTTTGGAGGGTTTGCCTCCTGGATTTTGGGCCTACATGAAGAGGAGTGGTATAGGCTGGGGGTGGTCTTGAAGGAAAGAAGTAGGAGCAGTGAGGAAGCCTTTGGCCTTGTTGGGTTTCCCATCATCATTTCCCAGAAGGAGAAATTAGAGGAACTGATGATTTTTCTCATTTCATGGTGAATAAGCAGATGTGAGGTCAAGGCTCCCTTCATGGGTAATTTAGTAAGCAAATAACGTTGCAAGAAAAAACCGGGCCAGGTTCCCAGCTCCCAGCTGTTCTCTCTCTCTCTCTCTCTCTCTCTCTCTCTCTTTCTCTCAAGACTTTAGTTTTTCAGAGCAGTTTTAGGTTCACAGAAAATTGAAAGGTGCAGAAATTTCTCATATATCCCCTGGCCCCCACACATGCCTAACCTCCCCCATTATCAACAGCCCACACAAGAGTGGGACATTTGTTACAGTCAACACACCTACACCGACACATCATTATCACCCAGAGTCCATATTTTACATTAGGGTTCACTCTGGGTGTTGCACATTCTGTGGGTTTGGACAAAAATACAATGACATGTATCCACCATTATAGTTTCATACAGAGTAGTTTCACTTCCCTAAACATCCTCTGTGCTCCGCCACATTGTCTTTAATAGGGATTTTTGTAGTGGCTGAACAAGTTGAGGGTTCCAAATAATATCCATATAATAGTGGTTTGGATGGGGTTCATAATGGTATGGAATGAGAAGTAGAGAAGACATAGAAGCAACATTTATCCAGCATAAACCATGCACCAGTGGCGTTAGGTATCAGTAGTGTCTAATCAAGAGCTTTGGAACTGGGAGTGGAAAGCAGTTTAGAGAGGATTATTGTCTTGCTTAAGGACTTTTAGAGTTCTAAGCCCTACAGTGATTATTGTGCCCCAAATGCCAAGATCCGTATGATTTAGAATTTTATTTTTCATGGTAGTAGAAACCAAACTGAAGATAAAATAACTTGTTTGTATGTTTTTGATTGAAACATTACGGCAATAATAATAATTCAAGGTGAACCTTCTCACATTTTTTTTGGCCCCTTCTTTTTTGGTCTCCAAAATGCTGCTTTGGACAAGGGTTTTTTGAACTGTAAATTACAATTCAAATGTGGACCACAGCAGCGACTCACTAGAGGGCAATCCCTGGGAAAAGTCCAGGAACATCGGGATGTCAGCAACAGTGGAAAGCATGTACCTATGAACTTGACCATCCGATCCAGGGTCACTCCAGGCTTAGCCCCCTTAGGTGGAGTCCTTGTGGTGAGGCAGGAGGCACCTGAGAGCATGTGCTCTGCAATTGCATGTGCAAGGGACGTGATATTGCTGGGTGTGGGCATCAGAGTCATCAGGATAAGCAGAGTGAAGACACGACAGCTTCAGCAAGTGGCTCTGAGCACAGAGTGTCTGCAGTTCCAGTTTTGGGAGTGTCTGTGTTAGGAGCGGGCAATGATTCTCCAAATAACTTGCCAGGCTTTGGGCCAGGACATTGGTAATTATAGGGAGGCTCACCTTCAAGTAGGACCTTACCCGTGGAGGATGCAGATGTTGAACTCCACCAGAACTGGTGCCAGGCTGCCTCCCTTGGCTGTCCCTGAGTCGGAGGAACCCTGTGCTTTCCTGCTGCCCTTTCATTACTGAAGTGTGGCAGGTGGTGAGAGGGGAGTACTTCGGAATTTGTTATAATTAAAAAAAATTCACTGAAGGCCTTCATTTTGTTGTGTGGGGTGGGAGATACAAGACTCAGCTAGGATTGCTTCCCTTCATAGTACTCTTTGTCCCGGGAGTGTGTAGCCCTGGGCCCTGATTCATTGCCCAAACTGCCCTACATTTGGTACAAATTTTATCTCCCTGACCCTGGTCTTTTTCTAAAATGTTTCAATATTATTGTTAAAGTTTCCTTTTATATCTAAAAGTCTTCTGAAAAAGTTGAGATGTGTGGCATGGTAGAATATTGGAAAAATCATGAACATTGAAATTTGGAGGCAAAAGATCCCCACTGGATTTACAGGAGTTATATGTGCCCCAGTTTTCTTTTCTGTAAAATAGAAAAATATTATGTTCTATCAGGATTGCAAAAAGTGATTAAGCTGTGGCATGAGTTGGTTTTAAAATCCATGGTGTGGTGCAAGTGTCAGTTCTTGCTTTAAATATGGGCCACACCAGTGTTGACCTATGGATTCTGGACTTACTGACTCAGGCTAACAGGGGAGGCAGAAGCTTGTTGAAATATGTCCTCAATGGCAGGAAGATACTGATTACTTGGGCAGGGCATGAGATGTTGTCATGAAGTGTGTCCCCTGCCTGATCACATGGAAGAAGCAGTCTCTAAAGGGAGGAAGCTGGGGGCAGACAGTGGAAAGAGGGGATCTGAGGAAGTTATTTTTTAGGAGGGATTGAAATTTGAAGTGCATGTTTATGGCAAAACCATTAGGTCAATGTATATATAGAGAGATTACAAACTCGGATAAAATGGATTATCAATGGCTAAGGATTTGGTTAGTAGAGTAAGACAATTTGGATTTGTTTCTTGGGGCTGTCACTTCTGTGAATTCTAGAAAATTACCAATCTTTGTTAATTTCAGTTTCCTCATTTGTAAAATTAGTATGATAATCAAGTTTATTTCACTAAGAATTAAATGAGATAAGGTATATAAACACTTAGTATAATATCCGGCTTATGTTGATCATCTAATAAATGTTAACTATTCATATTACTATAAATTTGATAAAGATCAGCTCTTAAATATTTATTTATTAGTAGCACATTTCAAAATCATATTTCATTTATTAATGAGACAACCAGAAGGAAGTCAAAGAAGCTGTTTCTAAGAGCATTTGAAGTATAGGGACATACACATACAACTATGTGTGTATGTATGTATATATATATATATATGTAAAATCAAATACATGCATATAAATAGGAAAGAAATGCTAAGATTGCATGTTAGAAATATGACTGGTTAATGTCCTCCAGGGCAATGCAATTATATTCCCTTAGGCGTTAACTCCTCTATTGAGCTCTAGAAATTATACTCAGCCACAAAAAAGAATGAAATTCTGCCATTTGCAGTGACATAGATGAGTCTGGAGAAAATTATGTTAAGTGAAATAAGCTTGAAAAGGAAAGAGAAATACTGCATGTTCTCACTTATAACTGGGTGCTAAGAAAGAAAGAGAGAAAAAGAAAGAAAGAAAAGACCTAAACAATTCCATGAACTTTCAGAATACTAGAGACAGGGGTGAGGCGGAGAGGGGAGAAGTGGGGGTTTGGAAAGAGATAGGTTGGGTGAAGGGCATAAAGAAAAATCATGATTTGTAATAATAATATGCTAATAACAAACAATATTTTTAAAAGGACATCAATTTATGCAAAACTCTTACCTTACAAGGTTATAAAATATTTGCCCCTTTATCAGTTGTGAATTGTTAGTCAAATATCCTGTGATATTCTCCAAGTGTCATGTTAGAGTCAAGCAGGTATTTTGGAAAATTCTCTAGCTCAATATCAAAGAGTCAATCATCTACTTAAATTTTTCCATGTTTGAGATAAATTTTTCTTTAACATTATTAAAAGAATTTTTGGAAGGAACAACCTAGATGTGAAGAGGATTGTAGAAGAACTTCCTTGTTTTAGACACATCTGTGGTGTCTGTGCTGTGGGCAGGTTGTCCTCAAAAAGAGTTTTCAAAAAGGCTGCACTATTTTAATCATCTTCCATCACCCCATTTGTGAGGGAGGCATTCACTCACCCTGGTTATGGCAATGGCCAAACACACAACAACTGGCACTGGACAGATGAGTTGACCGAAGTTTATTATTTGCATGCAGTCATAGCCCAGGGGAGAGGATCCTGCACCACGCAGGAAACACAGGGGATGCTCTCAGAAGCAGAATGAACAACCAGGGGCTGTGGGAAGCAGGCTTTGTGGTATCAAGGGGGGTGGGTTTTCATGGGAGGATATAATTAGTTTATTTGAATAATTCTGCAGGCTGGCAGGAAACTGAAAGTTTGGGATACTCAGGAATAAGTAGGTCTCTACCTGGTCCCATGATAAGGAGGGTTGTGGCTAGAGCATCTTATTGGTGAAACCGAGTGGGGAGGAGTACTGACAGGCCATTTGAGACCCTCGTGATTTCCCTCAGATGTTGAGGCATCACATCATGCTGGGCATTAATTTTAGGCCTTATACCACATGCACACTCACAAAACGTCACACGTATCTGCATTTATGCAAAAGTATGCATGTCTATGTGGGTGTATATATATCAAGAATTAAATAAAAAGATTGAAAAGAAAAAGATGTAAGTCTCTGATTATCTATGCCAAATAGCTAGTCTTACTTTGCATATGGTAACAAACTAACTGAAAAGTGATAGGCTTTTTTAAAAATCATAGCTGGGAAGTCAAGTTTTGATTCAATAATCAATATTTATGATTCTGGGCTGGATGGTGAGGTCCTATCAAGAGCAAAAAGATTGTGTTAATTTGGTTCTTAATTTTCCATCTTGAAGAGTTGGCATATTAGGCTAGAGATAGAGTTTATTCTGCACATAACATAGAATATAAGGAAGATGTTTAGTTCTCTTCTCCCTTGCTGGCCAGAGCAGCCCAGATAACATGAATATCAGGCAAAAAGGCAGGTTAAAGTTTGGGCGTTAGATTCAATTGTCATCCTTGTTTTTGTGACTTCTCCTGATAATTTATCTTCATTTTTCCTTTGCTATTTCATGATTAAAAGACATATGAAAACACAAACTGGAACTTTCTTCTGAAAAGTTCCTTGATGGAAGTGAACTGAGTGCTCTTGTTAAGTAATAAACAAAGAGCTAAGGGCCATAGATTTGGGGGCAAGATGGTGATTAGATTAGATGACCAATGAGATCATTTTCATCCATCAGATGTTAGGACTTTAAAATATGAGTTCTGTGGGTATAAATGGTTTAAGTCTTGTGAGTCCTTTCAGTAATTGAATACTTAAGGCAATTAACATATAATCGACACATTAATAGGTGATATTCACGCTATAGGAGTGGAGATGGAATTGCTCATGGAAATTGTATGGGATGAAGAGATAAGAAAGGTGAGGTTGGAAATTTGAGGAACTTTAATACGTAATGACCTGCAGAGAAGTCATTGGGCATGGTGCACATAACACCATGAGGTGAATAAATCAGATGCTGATATTCCTGTATACAGAAGAGACAATCCCAGATTGAAAAGCATTTTGACTTTTCTAAGGCCACACAACTAGATCTTTAAATTCCTAACTGTGGTTCCTTCAAACACATCGTGTTGCCTCTTGATTAAAAATAGACTTTAGAAAAGAGATTGCTAGAGCCGGCCCAGTGGTGCACTCGGTAGACTGGCAGCACTCCCACCGAGGGTTCGGATCCCATATAGAGACCGGTCCGCTCACTGGTTGAGCGCGGTGCGGGCGCGACACTGAGGGTTGCGATCCCGTTGCCGGTCACGAAAAAAGACAAAAAGGAAAAAAAAAAAGAGATTGCTAGAGAAAGCTTGGGAAAGTATGGCAAAATTTTACCAAGAGGCTTTGTGGCTTTCCTGACCAGTAAAGATGTTAAAAAATAGCAGAGTCTCCACCCTGCTGCAATTAGGATTTCTGAGACATCTCTGTCCAACAAGGAAAGTCAGTTTGCTTTCTATGAGATTATTGAATCTTCATGTTCAGGATTTACTTTTAAAACAAATCAGTTGATATCCCCACTAATGCCTAGAATAAACTCCCTTCCCTCAGATAGCCTTTAAATAAGGCCATTTCTCCCTCCAGCGCAATCCTGGAAGATGATGTTCCCTCCACACACCTTGAAACCGTATATTTCACATCACCAGTGCTAGTGTAATTTTCTTTTTAAAGCATATACATTCCTGAGATGAATGTCACTTAAAAATGGATTCCTATTTTAAGAGCCCCAAACTGTGGGCTATGATGAAACTGAGCTCTGGGCATCTCCTAATTTCAGAAGTCTTTGCGGCTCTTTCTGTCACTGAGTAACTTTCCTTTGCCAGTCCTAAAATATCAGGGGGTTTCTTCAAGTCTGCAAATATTCTGATCCTAAAAGTCACACCCAATAGGCACACAGCACCTAGTATCACTGTCAGATCAGTGTCATCATTAGTATATTTATAATGTCAAAAATTCTAACAGTAAAACCGGTGATGTGTAATCTACATTATTTATGTATCTTTTGGAAATGGGTTTACCGCATAGCTATTTATAGGAAACTGCTAACGAATTCCTTCAGTATTTGAAAAAAATAAATGTGTTCTTGAATTTATCATTTTTCACATCTGGGCTATTGCCGAACCGTATTTATATTTCTTTCTATTGAACTTAGTAAATATTACTGAATAATATATGCATTCATCATTGTGTTCTATATTGGGTGTGTAAGTTAAACAGTTTATGAACATATGATCTTGATTTATAATAAAGTTGGGGCTGGGATAATTGACTCCTAAAATGGT
>NW_007737971.1:18636-20602 GCF_000696425.1 Galeopterus variegatus
CACATCTGGGCTATTGCCGAACCGTATTTATATTTCTTTCTATTGAACTTAGTAAATATTACTGAATAATATATGCATTCATCATTGTGTTCTATATTGGGTGTGTAAGTTAAACAGTTTATGAACATATGATCTTGATTTATAATAAAGTTGGGGCTGGGATAATTGACTCCTAAAATGGTGGGCAAAAAGTAATAGGCAGAATTTGAACAAGTAGATAAAAAGAGATGTGAAGGAATAAGGGTCCTGTAACACTTCATTAACTTAAAGCTACTTATTAACGTTATGATAGTTGATCCTCATGACAATCCTATATGCTGGGTGCTAATAACTCTGCTTTACAGGTGAGGTCACTGTAAGCTTACTCAGCTAGTGGGTGATGTGATAAGAACCCAGGTCATTTGGCTACAAAACCTGCTCAGGGCCACCACATTTGCCTTCTCTGACACATTTACTAATAGCTTCTTCCTCCTCTTGCATTGATTGTGGGCAATTGTAAGACTCCATCCTTAATACATGACTTGTGGTTTCTGTGATCACTTCTACTTAACATGATTCCTCAATATGTGTCTTGATATATCTTCCTAAGTTCTGATCTCACACTAACAACTTTTTACTTACCGTTTGTTCTTAGATGTACTTTTAGCACTTGATGGTTAGGTCTAAATTTTATCTCTTTATTTGCCCTGTTTATTTCTCTTTATCTGGGTCCTGGGATTAAAATTGTAGTTGCCGTTGATACTTGGCCTTTCCTCTGTATTCCTCCCCCAGGATGATTAATCTAGCAAATCCTGTTAATACTTCATCACTACAAATTCCTGAAGCCTAAAGAGACGAGACTGTCAAAACTAAGAGATAAGCAAATTAGATTCCTTTGATTTAAAGAAATGTTCTTGTGCAGAGTAGGATAATAAGAGTATCAACTTATATTAGGATTTTTGCAAATATTAACTGAATTAATATGTGTAAAGAACTTCGTATAGTTCCTGGCACATGGTCAGCATTTATAAAATACACCATATTAGTACAGTATTAGTATTCTTGAATGCATTGGATGATATTTTTAAGCATGCCAAATTTGCACTCTATGTAGATCACTCATTTTCTATAAATGACATAATGTATGTAAATCTTGCAGCATAGTGCTTGGTACACAGGTGTTAATACATGTTAATTACCCTCCAACATAAACCTCCAAGGTCCCATCTAATTCTAGGATTCTATATTAAATGCATATATCACTTATGCATAAATTTGTGTATTAAGGAGTTGAAAACACTTAATAAAAGTAAATTGAGATTAAATATAATGCAGAACCATATAACTCCTGATATTTGTTTTCTCAGGAGCTAATGAAGGCCATTTCAAATGAAGACCCTTCAGTTGCCATCTTTGATCTCTAGTCAGGTTCTATGAGTTCTTATGAAATTTGTGCTTGGCCCTTCTCTGGTGGGTAGTGATGGTCGGTGCACTTGGGGGCAACCTCACACACTGGAAGTCAGAGGGNTCTGGTGGGTAGTGATGGTCGGTGCACTTGGGGGCAACCTCACACACTGGAAGTCAGAGGGTTAATGCACGTGTGTGAGAGACATTGTATTGCCTTTACGTGTGTCACACATAAAATGACACAAATTGAATGTAATAAAAAAAGAAAAAATAGAAATAAGTAAAACAAAGGAGCACTATACTGAAATGCAAGTTTTGAGAAGAGGGCAGTTCTGTGACAAAAGGAACAGAGTTAAGAATAGTTCATCCTACACTGCTTCCTGCTTGGGCTTTATCTGCTCCTCTGGGAACATGACTTTAGTGAAACCCCAGTTGGGAGGATTTTGAAATCTAGTTCCCATGGTAACAGGCTCTAAAGTGACATAAATCCAGAAGAACTTTTCTTGTTTGTTCTATTATCCAAACAAGGATCCTCTAAGCCTCCTAGAGAATAGTCAGCTTTATTTGGGGGGAGCCCCCC
>NW_007737971.1:21013-27687 GCF_000696425.1 Galeopterus variegatus
CCCCCCACAGGGGTGAATAGTCAACTTTTAATGAAATTTGTCTTTGATTTCTGTGCCCCAAGGAACCCCTTTCCTATGGGGCTCATTGCAGGTTTGTGATAATAATTTATTTATCTTCTTTAATTGTGAGTTGACTACAGTGGGAATGAGAGCAGGGATTAGAATTCATCATAATAACCAAGGCAGTGGCAAATTTCTAAGTGTAAGATTTACACTTGAGGCCTCTTGTTACTGAGTGGTGACTAAAATATATTCCACTTGTGGAGGATTAGCAAGCACTGGAGTATGTGCAAATGTCACCCAATGCTCATACACAAAACACATACACACACATCCAGGGGAGTGACATAAGGTAATGAGCTTGCCAAGTGGAGGACAGGCAGCTGCCAATGTGGATTATAAACCAACTGCATGAAGACTCCAGCTGTCTTGTCCTGACCAAAATGTACCTCTCATCAACTAAGTGCTGTTTGAAATTTCATAATTAGAAATCTATTTTTTTTTTTACTAAGATTTCTTCTTCTTAAAAAAAAAAAAGCCTCAAAGAGGGTGTGGAATGTGGGAGATCTCCAACAAGTCTGAGTAGACTGTATGGGATGAATTTGTGAGATTCTCCCTGAGAACTAAGAACTATTTGGACAGAGAATGGGAAGTAGAGTGAGCATTAGATGGCGAGTGTTTGGGGAAGAGAGATTTTCACTCCTGGAAATGGGTACAGAAGGAGAGGACTGGCAGCTGTAAAGAACCCTCACTTGATTTCATAATTTGGCTTTTGTGGTATGGTAGAAAATGCATATTTAAAATACAGGGCATTGGTGGTGGGACAGCAGGTAGGGACAAGGTGAAATACCCTGGAACCCTGAGGCTGTGTATTAAGTTATGCTGGAGAGACAAGCCTCAGATAATAAAGCTCTGAAGAAAAAGGTATTGTTTCAAAGCGCCTCTCCCTCCTGTCAGCTCCTCTCTCCCGTCCTATAACAGTGCCTCTCTTGCCTCTTTCAGTCCCATCTAGCTGTCAGCAATATTTCCCCTGTTTCATTCCCTCCCTAGTAGAGGGTAGAGGACACCACAGCTGTAAGGCAGGGCCAACGTTGCGTGGTCTGTGTTGTGCTAAAAAGCTGGCCTTTTATACCATTTACCTGATACTTGTCCTGAAAACCTGTCTCATCTTATTGCTGGTGCTTTGAGGTGTCACTTCTGAATTACAAGCTAAACATAGCACTTGGGGGGACTTTGACATCAAGTCACTGACCCCCGGTAGCCCATTAGGCCAACTGGTCTCCCTCAGCAAGACTCTGCCCACGTCACTCTTCTGTTCCATATACTCTATGGGTTCACATTGCATGCGCATTTCTTGCTGTGGCATTCAAGTCTCTCCCCAGTATGACCCTCACGTGCTGTTCTAGGCCTGGTGCTCAACTATGTTCCTTACTAGTACTCTTCATTTCAGCCAAACTAAGGAAGGTGAGCTTTTTCCAGGCAAAGCAACTGGAGAGGTTGGAGACCCAAATTTTATTCTGGACTCTACCACTGACCAACTCTGAGACTGGTTGGGCCTCAATTTTCCAATCTGGAAAATATAGGGTGGGAGGATTAGATCAGTGAATCCCAAACCTACATAAATATCCAGACCTCCAGGGGGAGACTTAGAAAAGGAATATGGACCATGAAGTCCCAATCTTGGAGATTCTGATTTATTGTGTCCGGACTAGGGCATCAGACTGTGTACTTTTAGTGAGCATATAATTGTGAAATTCAATTGTACAGCCACGTTTACGAACCCCCCAGATTAGATGGTTTTTAAATATTGCTTCAAATCTGTGAGGCCCCAAGAGTGAGAATTAGCTGTCACGGAACGCCAGCAAGGCTCTGAGAGACTGGGACACTGTAGGGGCAACTTTTGTCACAAGAGAGGGGAAAAGAGAGAAGCAAGCCAAACAGGGATATGATGTCTGGTGGAATGGAGGGGAATCGAGCTGCAAGGCCCTCAGGCTCAGAGTGAGCATGCTGGGGGTTGAGGAGAGCTGAGAGCAATACTGGAAGGAGCCAGAAGGGAGGACAGGCCATGAGGAAGAATTCCAGCAATTTAGAAATTTTGGAAAACACTGTTCTTAAAAACTGGAATTGTTCTTTACTGTCAAGCTGAAAGTTCCAGAGCAGACAGGTTGGTTTCTCCCCTGGCCTGGGTACTGTGCGATTCCTGTGAAGAAGTGCAATATGCGTGCTCTGTTGCACGCCCTCCTCCAAACTGGCCCGGTGTTTTATTTTGACCTTTTTTCAATATTAGCACGTTCTTTTGTATGTTTAGTTAGGCGTGTTCTATCTAGTTTTTTTCCAGATGATCAGAGTCTTGAAGGCAAGGACTCTGAACTACACACTTTTTAAAATCTCCCACAGAGAAATACTAAACGTGATTGTTAAGAACATCAGATTTGGAGTAAAATGGACCTAGCTTTAATATGGCCTTTGTAATTTAACATGTGGGGAATGACTTTATGCCTAAAACAGTGGTTATAAAACCCGGGTGATAGGATTTGGGTGCAAACTAAAATAAAGTACCATATTTAAAATGGCACTGGATCCTGGCAGGCTGGGGCCAGTATATAAGCGCTGGGACAGAAAGAGTGCTGGCTGTACATCAAGTGCTAAATAAATGGTAAATTACTATTTTTGCACAATGCTTTGAATATTACTGAGCAGGTGTTAATTGAACAAATACTTTAAGTTTCCAAAAGCTCATTCAAATATTATCAAGGGTATAAGCAAAAGTTCCTTCCTTTTAGAATTAATACCTAGGGCTGTGATCCCAGGGGAACTTCTGTCTTTCTGCTTCTAATCAGGTCCCCAGCCCTCCTAACTCAGAAAAAGACTGCTTAGTCTCCTGCCACTGGCTGGCATTGAGAACAGTCAAGGAGGCTGGAGAAAAGCCTCGGGGCCAAGCCTCAGTTAGACATCATGTTCTCCAGCTCACAAAGAGCTCTCAGGCAGCCCAGCCTCTGATACTCCAACCAGGAGAGGGAATGGAGGGGTCTGGGCTCAGTCCTTCATCTGTGTGTCTGAATGAAGGAGGATGTGAGCCAGAATCCACAGGTACAGACTGAAGCACCAGGCTGAAGGAGGGTGAGTGGCTGAATCTGGGCTGAGCTTTTCCTTAGTCCCAGTCTTGTGTATTAAAGCTCTGGGAAAGGCCACCTCACCCTTCTGCTCCATCCAGGAAGACCATGAGGTGGACATTCCAGGCACAGCTGGGCTGGCTCCAACCTCTGAGAGGATACCTGCCAGAGACTGGCCCCAGTTTCTGTAAACTCAAGCAGAAACAGAGGTAGAAGGACACAATAAAGGGACCAAAATAAAGATCTGAGTGTCTCCTCTGCTGATCCCTGGGGCCCTTCCTCCCAGCAGCGCCTGCCCTCACCGCGGTGGCAGGTGCATCTTCCAGAGGGTGCCCGCGAGGCGGAGGCCAGAGAGGGAGAGCAGCTGCCCCGGCATCAGGAAGGCCCTTCTGCTGAAGTTCCCTGTCTCTTTCTGCATCTGTGGGCAGCCAGTTCTTGGGAACGGAGGAGGTGACGGGAGGCAGCAGCGGTCTTTGTCTCTGAGTGGCTCTTTCCCCTTGGCCCCACAGAATGCCTTAAATGAGAATGGCTGCAGAGAACTCCTCCTCGGTGACAGAGTTTATCCTCGCAGGCTTGACCGACCAGCCGGGACTCCAGGTCCCCCTCTTCTTCCTGTTTCTGAGTTTCTACGTGGTCACCGTGTTGGGGAACCTGGGCTTGATAACCCTGATCAGGCTCAACTCTCACCTGCACACCCCTATGTACTTTTTCCTCTTCAACTTGTCCTTCATAGATTTCTGCTATTCCACCGTTATCACCCCCAAGATGCTGATGAGTTTCGTTTCAGAGAAGAACATCATCTCCTATGCCGGGTGCATGACTCAGCTCTTCTTCTTTCTTTTCTTTGTGGTCTCTGAGTCCTTCATCCTGTCAGCCATGGCATATGACCGCTATGTCGCCATCTGTAACCCACTGGTGTACACGGTCACCATGTCTCCCCAGGTGTGTTTTCTCCTTTTGTTGGGTGTCTATGGGATGGGGTTTGCTGGGGCCATGGCCCACACAGCATGCATGGTGAGACTGATCTTCTGTGCCGATAACCTTGTCAACCACTACATGTGTGACATCCTTCCCCTTCTGGAGCGCTCTTGCACGAGCACCTATGTGAACGAGCTGGTCGTTTTTGCTGTGGTGGGCATTGACATTGGTGTGCCCACAGTCACCATCTTCATTTCTTACGCCCTCATCCTCTCCAGCGTCCTCCGCATTCGTTCCACCGAGGGCAGGTCCAAAGCTTTCAGCACCTGCAGCTCCCACATCATTGCGGTTTCTCTTTTCTTTGGGTCAGGGGCATTCGTGTATCTCAAACCATCTTCCCTTTTGCCAATAAACCAGGGGAAAGTGTCCTCCTTGTTTTATACCATTGTGGTGCCCATGCTCAACCCATTGATCTACAGCCTGAGGAACAAGGATGTCAAAGTTGCTCTGAGGAAAACCTGGAGCAGACGTTTGGTCTCCTGAGAAAGGGGCAATACTTAGGAATGGAACTTCTGTTCGCCCAAAGGTGATTCAGGCTTTGTTGTTTACATGGGGAAGTTTTAATTCTTTCTCAAACAGGTTCAAACAGGTTTCTTCCCATTTTAAGGATACTTTAATTTACAAAGATTCTTAATAAGATAGTCACATTTAGTGGGTTTTGAGGGTCAATCAGTTCAATTCCCTCATATTTCTGAGACTAGACATAGGTTTATGTACCTTCCCTGAGGTCGCTCATCTGCTCAGTGGCAGAGCTGCAGCCAGAATCCCGCCTCTTTATGTCTAACACTGGTTGTTTCCCATGATGGCTTACTTTCTTCCTCCCTCAGGCCCTGGAAAATTTCATTGCAAATGTGAGCTGGCCTAGGATGTTAAAATGTGGTTCTGTCTACAGAAATTTCATGCAACTTTTTAAGAGCTAATTTTAAATATCACATTTTTGCAAGAAGGTAGGAGGTATCGGATTTTGTTGAGATGGTGTTGGCTAAATGACCAGAGAAATTCACGAAGAAGTTTGCAGAATGTGCACAGGAAGTGTGTTAGGACCCAGAGACAGTGGTGTGGAGCTTTGGGGAGTCAGACTTTAAAGGATTTGGTAATGTTGGGTGGAAGAACTTACAGAAAATGTCAAGGTTACAAGGGATGGAACTTGTGAATTGTTTTACACACAATCATTTCTCTGTTTTCGAGTTGTGCTATTAAAGCCAGGGTGGAAAAATCTGTAGCTTGGGGTGGTCAGCTCAGGGTCTGGAGAATATTTCAGAACCATAGAAAGCCTTGTGTTACAAGTCAGTGATCAAGTTAGCACCACGCAGCAGAGAAAATGCCCACTGAATGTTCTGGCACTGCAGGCAGCAGAGACTATGTGGGGTATTTTCTGCATACCTTTTCAGACCAACTTTCTTACCCTTGGCAGCTCTCTCCAAGTCCTGGGAGGCATTCCCTGGACTCCCTTGCCTTCTGGTTGCTGGTTGGGCTAGGCCAGTGGCAGCATCAGCAGAGAAAATCAGAGGGCAGGAGGATATCACAGTGACTTCCTCCAAACTGGGATCTAGTGGCAGTAACTGAACGCCGCATTTCCTGCTGGTTTACAGTAGCTGCTCCCTGCCTTGCTTCCTCATGCCAAGGGATGGTAACAACTCCCTGCTGCTGCTACCCCAAGGTCCTGCCTGACTGTCCTTTGTGGTTTCTCTCAATGACTCTTTTGCCTAAACAAGTGCACAGAGTTCCATCAATACGTTTTTCAGTTCCTTTGAGTGGATCATCTGTTTTCTGTTGGGACCCTGACTGATGTGCCTTCCGGTAAAGAATGGAAGGTTGGTGCAGCTCAGACTCAGAAATCCACAGGTTGATGGTACTGTGTAAAAGGAGGTGGAGTTGCCTTCTGGCTTAAAAGAAAATTATAAATGGTATTCATTTTTTGGCAAAGCAACAGTATGTGAAATGCTGTTAAACGCTTTGACTTATGAGGCTCTCTTCAGAAAAATTCTTCTCTATTTGGAAAAAATGAGGTTTGGATGGGTGTATCATTTAGCCCTTTGTCTTTGAGCAGCAGTGTCTTTATCTTTAAAAATCTTTATGGCAGGGTTGTTAAGAGAATTAAATGCCAGGTGCTCTGCTAGATACTCTTCCTCCTAGTATCAGCATTTCCACTAAATTATTGTGTGATCTTGGGACAACTGTTTCTTCTTTCTGGGGCCAGGCTTGCTTATACGAAAAAGATCATGATCTACCAGATTATTTCTACATTCCATTTACAATATATATTTATTTATATACTGACTGGATGATACTTGTTTGTTATAGATTGAATATTTGTGTTACCACTCGCCTGCCCCCCCCCCCCCGTTCATTTGTTAAAATCCCCCCCTTGGGATCAGGAGGTGGGGCCTTTGGGAGGTGATTTGGTCATGACGGTGGAGTCCTCATGAATGGGGTCAGTGTCCTCATAAAAGAGGTTTGAGAGAGACCTCTCCTCTCTTGCACCATGTAAAGACAGAGCAAGAAGATGCCATCAATGAACCAGAAAGCAGATCCCCACCAGATGCTGAATCTGCTGGTGCTTTGATCTTGGATTTCCTAGCT
>NW_007737971.1:27974-30814 GCF_000696425.1 Galeopterus variegatus
CCCCCCCCCCCCAGTTCATTTGTTAAAATCCCCCCCTGGGATCAGGAGGTGGGGCCTTTGGGAGGTGATTTGGTCATGACGGTGGAGTCCTCATGAATGGGGTCAGTGTCCTCATAAAAGAGGTTTGAGAGAGACCTCTCCTCTCTTGCACCATGTAAAGACAGAGCAAGAAGATGCCATCAATGAACCAGAAAGCAGATCCCCACCAGATGCTGAATCTGCTGGTGCTTTGATCTTGGATTTCCTAGCTTCCAGATCTGCGAGGAATAAACTGCTTTTTATAAGCCACCCAGTCTATGCTTTTTGTTACCGTAGTACAAACAAACCAAGACAATGTCATGGTACTTAAAATTATTACCAAAGAACAACCAGTGAAAGGAAGTCTCCCTTTACTCCAGCTTTCTGGTGCTCCTGTCCTCCAGGATCCGTCACTGTTGCTTGTTAGTTGTATATTTTTAGACAGGCATTGCATGTGCGAGTGTGTGTGCCTGCGCATACATATGCACAATCTTTTCCTTGTTTCAAAGTCATAAAATGCTGCTTTAAAATGTATCTGCTGATGAACATTAATTAGAAGAGGATGGAGTTAGGGGTTGTTGCTAGGATGAAAAAATGAAAAATAAAGCAGAAAAGATGTATATGAAGGGTTATCATCAGTAAAAAAGAAGGAGAGAGAAAGGAATGCTGTGTAAACAAGAGAACCTTAGCTCTAGCTACAGAAGTGTGCAACCCAAGAAAGATACCACTCACAGCAAGAATTTGTTTTTATGATCTCTTGCCTTCAACTAGCTTTTTTTTTTAGTTATGAATATTCATGAGATACAAGGCTGATTGTCGCCCCTCATGCCCATGATGTGAGGCCCAGATTTATTACTGGCAGCATACCCATTACCACAAATTGCATTTGTACCCTGTGTCCCCCACCCAATTATCCCCAACCTCCCTCCCCCTCCCCCTTCCCCCTTCACTCCACTTTGTAGCCCAAGGAATGTTCTCTCATAAGTTTCTTCAGGCTCATCCATGTTGTTGCAAATGGGAGTATTTCATTCCTTTTTATGGCAGAGTAGTATTCCATAGTGTGTATATACCACAGTTTCCTTATCCAATCATCCATCGATGGACATTTAGTTCAACTAGATTTTTTATGAATGTATAAATTTCTACACTATAGATGTATTATATGTAATTATTAATTTTCTACTATTGTACATTAGGTTATTTTTATTTTTCTGAATTATAAATAATGCTTGTTTAATGCACTTATTCAGTGTATCTTTGAATTCCCCTCTACTTAGGATAAATTCCTAGACAGAGAATTATTGAATTATACCAGATTCTTGAATTTTATTTCGAAAGTCCTTAGAAATTTATTTCGATCTGCAGTCTCACCAGCAGAATACACATATTTGGACAATCTACTCTTGGGCAGATTCTGTACTAATAACAGTGCCACTCATGGAAGTTTATTGCCTTTAATTTTGGTAATGATGGTGCTTGTATTTTGTCTCCTCCTTTCTACGTCTTTTTTTCTCTCCTTTATTTCATCAACTATTTGTGGTGTCTGGACAGGTAAATAAAAGGAGGAAGCAAAATTGTAAATGTTTTCTTCCTTCTTTTCTTTTTTTATATACTCGCCTTATTTCTTAAATGGCTTTTCGTAGGCTTGATCTTATTTCTGACAATCTATTTCATCAGAAGAAGGAAGATACTCTGGAGCCTTTGCCTTTGTGGTGATCTACTGGGAAGTGTATTTCTGGAATATGATCCTTCTTCCTCCTTCGGTTTCAATGTCTCTTCTTTGTGTTTTCACAGCATCCGGCACTTAATCTAGTAAGGGCTGGTCGCAAAGTGGGACCATTGTTTGCTTACTTTTCCATATCCATTTCCACCACAAATTAGACTGCAAGTTTTGTGCAAGCAGAGTCCCTGGTGTTTCTTTCTACATATCCCCACACCTAGCACAGCGCCTCTGTAGCAGATATTTTTGGGGTGCAAGAATGGAGTGTCTAGCAGTTTTAGAAGCTGACTTAGTAAAGGGGTTTTCCTGTTCTCACTGTTCTGGCTGCACATTCTTCTCTTTCAGCACATGGATGGACATATGTTGGCTCCAATATTCTATCACCTGATCCCCTGAGTACATTCTTCCTGTTTACTTGTGATCACCAACTTTAGGCTTATGCCATCTGGTGGCTGTGGTAGAAACCAGACTCTCCCTTAGATTTGTAACCCCCAATTTTCCACTCCTTTTTATGGTAGAATGTGTGGCATTATATAAAATAATTAAACTCTAAATCTCTATTCAATTGGAAATAGAGCTTTTAAGAAAATTTTATAAAACACCAATAACTGGGCATTCATTTTGTACTCTCCATTTTTAATATCTCAGAGATAACACACTGAATAAAAAAATTTTGTACTATAAAAGAAAACTCACTCACATGAAGCTCCCATTTTCCCAGAGTACTTGCCCAAATACTGGCCTTCAAAATATAAATACACTTAGAAGAAAATCACCAAGACCATAGCCTGATTCTTCTTTGCTGACTTTGCAGGGCTCAATACTACTTTCTTGGAACAAATCTTTCTTTTTCTTGATGCTCACAAATGAATATATTTTTATCTTCCCAAAATTGCTTCTGGGGACATTTGATAATACAGAGGTTTCTGTAACTGTGCACGTTCCTTTGTAAGTTACTGGGGAAGGTTACTATTTTTCTCTTTGCAATTGAAAGTCAATTGTGGAGATATATTTTGAAACTATGCAAATATTTTGTTTCTTTTCAAACTTTCACACATTAATATTTAGCAGCCATTGGTGATTCTTGCCTGTGTCAATTTTC
>NW_007737971.1:31133-32281 GCF_000696425.1 Galeopterus variegatus
TTCAAACTTTCACACATTAATATTTAGCAGCCATTGGTGATTCTTGCCTGTGTCAATTTTCACTTTGATAGTTGAAAAATGGAGATTTTCTAAGTTCATCAATTCTTCTTTGTTAGTTGGCACTCTCAGAAAGAGCCTTTTATTCTCACTCATTCATTTATTCATTTATATCATTATGGACTCATGCATTCTAATTTTACCTAATGGGTTATGATTCATTATTGTCATTATTTATTTTGATGCTCAATTTGTCCCTGATTTGGCCAGGGGGAGCCTCTTTGCAATGGCTCCTATGTCCTTTCAATATATCTTCATTAGATTTTGAACACCTTAGTGCTTTCTAGCAAAACAGTAAGCTTCAGTCTCATCCTGTACTTTCCCTGCCCAGCACTGGTTCTGTTTAGAAATGAATGGTATTTAAAGCTAAGATTTGAGTNAGTACATTCTTCCTGTTTACTTGTGATCACCAACTTTAGGCTTATGCCATCTGGTGGCTGTAGTAGAAACCAGACCCTCCCTTAGATTTGTAAACCCCAATTTTCCACTCCTTTTTATGGTAGAATGTGTGGCATTATATAAAATAATTAAGCTCTAAATCTCTATTCAATTGGAAATAGGGCTTTTAAGAAAATATTATAAAACACCAATAACTGGGCATTCATTTTGTACTCTCCATTTTTAATATCTCAGAGATAACACACTGAATCAAAAGAAATTTTGTAGTATAAAATAACAAATCACTCATATGAAGCTCCCATTTTACCAGAGTACTTGCCTAAATACTGGCCTTCAAAATATAAATACACTTAGAAAAAAATCTCCAAGACCATAGCCTGATTCTTCTTTGCTGACTTTGCAGGGCTCAATACTACTTTCTTGAAACAAATCTTTCTTTTCCTTCATGCTCACAAATGAATATATTTTTTATCTTCCCAAAATTGCTTCTGGGGACATTTGATAATACAGAGGTTTCTGTAACTGTGCACGTTCCTTTGTAAGTTACTGGGGAAGGTTACTATTTTTCTCTTTGCAATTGAAAGTAAACTGTGGAGATATATTTTGAAACTATGCAAATATTTTGTTTCTCTTCAAACTTTCACACATTAATATTTAGCAGCCATTGGTGATTCTTGCCTGTGTCAATTTTC
>NW_007737971.1:33546-39750 GCF_000696425.1 Galeopterus variegatus
GTATTTGCTGTTTGTGAATGGGCCAGTCCTCTGCGATCACAATGATTGCTAAGGACCATCTATGGTCCCCTTCTTACTGCTTTTTACACAACAGTTTCCTCAGGCTCCTATCAGTGACTGGTGGGACCACATGAAAAGGGCCAAACTGGGAGGAAAAACGCCCCGAGACTTCTGTCTACATGATTTGACTATGCACACATTGTCTGGTCTCCTTAAAGATGTGCCTGCTGGCTCCATTTGCTTCCTTCACTCATGCTGTGTTTTGCAAAACCCTCCCACCCCCACTTTTCTTAACTTTCCAGACTACCATGATTTGAGAATAAATCAAGGGACTCATGTTCCTCAAATCCTAATAAAAACATTTTTGAGACTTTATTGGATCTTATGGATTTTCCATACAAGTTTTTGTTTAATCTTCCTACAACTGTATGAGTTAATTATTCCCTGTTTTATAGATGAGTAAACTGAGGCTTAAAAAATTTAAGGAGCTTGCCTAAGATTGCACGGATAGCAAGAGGTGGAGTGAAGACTTGAATTTAGACTGTATGACTCTAGAGCTGCCCACACTCTTAACACTAGCTGCCTTCCAGAAGGCTCAATCTGGGTGTGCAGGGAGGAGCACACAGATGCATATATATTCACCTTGTACAACGTCCAAATTCTTACCGCCTTTGAGCTGAACAAGTCTCTACGTTCACTCTCATTTAGAAACATATGTCAAGAGAAAGACACTAATGACTTTCCTCCTTATTTAATGAACTGAGTTAATAGAGTCAGTAATATAAGCCATATGTGAGACCTACTGAACTACTATTATGTGGATTGTGCAGTAATGTCTTTAGAAAATGTTTATTTGAGGTTATATTCGAACCTCAGCCAGGTGATCTAACACAAGCAGGGAGCTTAATGCCTGGCAGACACAGAAGGTGCGAAATACATGTTGAACAAATCCCTAGTGAGACCTTAAAATACTGAAATTATGCAGTGTTTAATTTGATTTTTAAAAATAATTTTTCTTAAATTTGCAAAAACGATGCTTGACTAATGTAGGAATATGTGAGATAAGGAATATGTAAAGATAAGCAGAAGCTTTAAAAAAATTCCATGATTGAACGACCTAACGATTAACCACTCTTAGCATTTTGGTGTATGTTCTTTCAGAATATTTTTCTGTGTGTATGTGTGTGTGGTTGTGATGGCTTGGACCAGTTTGCAAAAAGTACGTATGTATATACATACAAAGATGTCATCATATTAAGTTACATTGTGTAATTTTAATTTTATCCTGTAACATGTTGTAAACAGCTCTCCGTGTGATTAAAAATACATGTATATATAAATTATAATTTTTAATGACTACATTGGTTATGCTAAAAGCTTTAAGGTCAGTGGAAAGATGTAAAATGTTTCTGTTTGCTTCACAGAAAGAATTGTTTCCTTCTTTTCAAAGAGCTCTTTAACACTGATGTTTTTATCTGATAGTCCTGAATTTCTTTTCTAAATTCTAATAGTAGCTTTTCCTTTCATTTACCCTTAGGTGTAAAATTCTGCATATCCCTCCCACCACATTAGTTCAGGTTTCCGTCTCATCCTTCTCTTTTGCAAAAGTCAAAAGACAAGTCTGATGATATTGACACTTTCCTGCCTTGTGCATCATTGTCTACGTCAAGTCTAAACTGTGATAACACCCTATCTGGGCCCAAACCATGATTGTAGCCTCAGTTATGCTTCACATTCAGTTATCTCACATTCCCTAAATGGGGAGGATCCTCTATGGCCAAGCAGGTAAATAAAAAAGCAGTCCCTTCTCTTCTCCCGTATGCGCCCCACTCCACTCCAAGGGAGAGATGTGGTTTACAGGACTCATGAGAAATTTGGAAGATGAACTTGTGGCTCAGTGTGGCTCAGACTCCTTCCTACAGCCCCCTCCCCATTTTCTAGTTAGGATAGGCACATTCTGAAGACCACCACTCCTCTCTTCCATTTGAAGCCTCTCTCCTTTGTAGGGAGGACCAACTGTTGTTCAGCTCAGTTTAGACCCAGCATCATGAATGGAATTTGTGCTGTGATTCAGGGAATTACAAGGGCCTACTGTAGATGCACATTGAGACTAGGTCGTCTAATCAATTTCATCAGTAATAAGGCTGGTATTTTTTTTGTGTGTGTGTGACTTCTGTGTTTAATTTCTCAATTGATTCTGTACTCAGAGTAGGAAGAGGGATATGATTAATTATTATCATTGTCCCACTCCAACAATCTCCCAAACCTCCTTGCCATGTATACAATGATTCAGTTCTCCATATCACTTGCCATTCTTCAAATTTGCAGTGCCTTTTTCTCCATTATGACATTTCATATTTCCTTTTGTGGTTCCCTTTGCTTAGAATGTCCACCTGATTTACTCTGTCGGAAACCTTCCACTTGTTACCCAAGACTAATAGCAGTACATTTCTAAAACTATATAATAAAGTGGACTGTGCATTTCCATAGTAACAACGTAATAATTGGAGACTTTTTAAATAGAAATCTAGCATAAAATTACATGTTATAAAATCAAAGGTACACTTTCTACAATAGCCTATAATAATATTTTAAGAGTAAAATTATTTTCATTATTTTCCAAGCTTTACAAGGTATGTAAAAAGCTATTTCATATATTGATTTATAAGGGATCTCAAAGTTGATGAAGTGAATACAAAGCATGTGAAAAAACAGAACACTATCATAACATTGATCAATTTAAAATACTCTAGCTAATTATTAGAAGTAATTATTGTCATTATCTTCATTATAAGTTAAACACAATCCTTTTATTTTATTTTATTTTTATATATCCCACATTCCATTAAAAAAGCTGGCCATGAAATTTGTTGAATGCATTTCTGTTTAGACAGTAAATAAGCTTATATTCATTCCAGTAACTGGGATAATTTAGCTTATTAAAGAATAAATCACTGAAGAACTGAAAGTTTTGAAAACTTTGTTGCAAGGGTATGAAGAATCGTAGTCACTGGACTCTGGATGCTTGTTTTTTAATCCTCCAAACCACATCCAAATATGTCCTGGAAAAGGAAAAATCATTCAAAATAGAACAAAACTAGAGAGGGAAGGCAAGAGGGTGGACTAGAAGTGCCCAGTGTGTGATCTCCCCACAGAAAGGGACCAGAGCAAGGAACAGACAGCTAAATATGAGGGAGGGCATTGGTGACAGAGTGTGGGAGGGCAGTAAGATCTTAATGAGGACCCTGTGCTTGATGAGGACAGGGTCCTCAGCCACTGTGTGTTCAGCCACTGTCATATCTCTGACACCAGGATCAGCCAGGAGGAATTTTCCCTCGTGGTGGAAAGAATCTGTTCAGCCTTGAGCACTTCACAGTAGTAACGCTCCCCCTACTCCTGTCCCAGCCTGCCCTCACCACCACTGTGGTTGCTTGTGCCATGATTTAGTCTCAGGGCCATGGCCCTTCTCCCTACAGAGGAGTTCGTCCTGCATAGTGCACCCCACCACACAGCCCAAATCACCCACAAAGCCCACCCAGCCACCTGCATGGTGCCAGCTGTCTGTGCAGCTCCAGCCTTCCAGATACCTGCATGGCCCCAGCTGCCCAGGTGACCCCAAATGCCCAGCCTCCAGTGCAACCCCACCTGCCCACCTGAGCCCCACTGTCCAGCTTCCCATGTGGCCCCAACCTCATGGTCACCTGTGTGGCTCCACCTGCCTGTGTGGACCCAGCCATCAAGGCACCTGAGTAGCCTCAACTGCCCTGGCTTCTCATGCAGCCCCAGACATTGAGCCTACTGTGCAGTCTCAGCTGCATGCGTGGGCTGATCTGTCCAGCTGCCTATGTGGCCCCAGCTACCCTTGCTGCCCCTACACCCCCTCAGTCACTGCATGCACTGTCCTAGCCACAGACATAGCTGCCAGTGTCCCCTGTAAATACTGAATATACCTAGAGCTAATGACTCAACCCAGAACAACTGAGTCTACCTGGAACTACTGAAACTACTGAGTCTACCCAGAACTGAAACTAAAACACCCCACCCAATGGGCAATATATAATAAATCTACAGGAGGGAGTCTCTCTCCTCAAAAGTCACTCCAGAATAATAGAAGAAGCAACCACTCCACAAGATGACTAGACATCAATGCAGGGACACCAAACAACAGGAAATGCTTGAAATGTCTGAAAAGGAATTCTGAGTAGCAATCTTAAAGAACCTTAGTGACATACAAAAGACTCAGTTAGACAATGAAATGAGAAATGAGAAATACAATGAAATGAGAAAAACAATTCAGGACACAAAGGAGGAATTTACAAAGGGATAATACCATAAAAAAGAATGTAACAGAACTCAAGGAACTGAAAGACTCAGACAATGAAATAAAAACTACAATTGAGAGTGTAAGCAGCAAGCTACAGCAAGCAGAAGAAAGAATTTTTGATCTAGAAGACAGTATTTTAGAAATAACAGAAGTGGAAAAGAAAGAAAGAAAGAATTTTTTAAATGAAGAAAATCTAAGAGAGGAAGCAGACAACATTAAATACACAAATATCTGAATCATGAGTGTTCCAGAAGGGAAAGAGAAAGGAAAAGTCACTGAAAATGTATTCAATGAAATAATAGCAGAAAAGTTCCAAGATACAGGGAGAGATACACACCTTCAGATCCAGGAGGCTCAAAGATCTCCAAACAGATTCAGTTGAAAAAGTCCTCTCCTAGACACATGTAGTCAAACTGCCAAAAGACAAAGACAAAGAGAGAATCATAAAAACAGCAAGCGAAAAGCATCAAGTTGTCTATAAGGGAGTCCCCATCAGACTAACAGCAGATTTCTTAGCAGAAACCCTACGGCCAGAAGAGAATGGGATGATATATTCAAAATTCTAAACAAAAAAATCTTCCAGTCAAGCATACTATATCCAGCAAGGCTGTCCTTCAGAAATGAAGAGGAAATAGTGTATTTCCCAGACAAATAAGTGCCATGGGAGTTCACCACCACAGAGCTAGCTCTATAAGAAATCCTTAAGGGAATCCTGCACCTGGAATCCAAAAAACAATAATCACCACCATGAGTACACAAGAAAGAACAAACACCACTGATAGAGCAGATATGCAAAAGAGAAAGAGAAAGAAAGTATACCATATCACCTCAAAAAAACAATGAACACTGAAGACAAACAATAAAAGAAAAAGAATGGAACAAAAGATATTTGAATCAACCATAAGAAAAGCAATTAAATGTCAGGAGTAAGAAAATATCTTTCAATAACAAATATAAATATAAATGGACTAAATTCCTCACACAAAAGACACAGACTGACTGACTGGATTAAAAAGCTAGACCCAACTACATGCTGTCTAAAAGAGACTCACCTCATCTGTAAAGAAACACAGAGACAAATACTGAATGGATGGAAAAAGATATACTATGCAAAGGGAAACCAAAAATGATGAGCAAGAGAAGCTATTCTTATATCAGATAAAATAGACTTTAATCCAAAAAGCATAAAAAGAGACAAAGAAAGCCACTATGTAATGATAAAGGGATCTATCTAGCAAAAAGACATAACAATTATAAATATATATGCATCCAACATCAGAGCACTCAGACATATAAAGCAAACACGATTAGACCTAAAGAAAGAGATAGATCCTGATATAATAGCCAGGGACCTGAAAACCCCTCTCTTAGCATTGGACAGATCATCTAGGCAAAAAATCACACAGAGAAATACATTATTTAAACTATGCTTTAGACCAATTGAACTTCGCAGATATCTACAGAACATTTCATCCAACAACTACAGAATATAGATTATTCTCATCAGCACATGGAATATTCTCCAGGATAGACCACATGCTAGGTCACAAATCAAGTCTCAAATTTATAATAAATGAGACTACTTCAAGTATATTTTTGGACCACACTGTATTAAAACTGGGAATCAATAACAAATGAAACTATGGAAACTATTCAAACACATGGAAATTAAACAACATGCTCCTAAATGACTTACGGGTCCAAGAAGAAATTAAACAGGAATCAAAAAATTTATTGAATCTAGTGAAAACAAAGTCACATCATACCAAAACATGTGGGATACATCAAAAGCAGTACTAAGAGGGAAGTTTATTGTAATAAACACATGAAAAGAACAGAAAGATTTCAGATAAACAACCTAATGCTACTCATCAAAAAAC
>NW_007737971.1:40380-48061 GCF_000696425.1 Galeopterus variegatus
GATACACACCTTCAGATCCAGGAGGCTCAAAGATCTCCAAACAGATTCAGTTGAAAAAGTCCTCTCCTAGACACATGTAGTCAAACTGCCAAAAGACAAAGACAAAGAGAGAATCATAAAAACAGCAAGAGAAAAGCATCAAGTTGTCTATAAGGGAGTCCCTATCAGACTAACAGCAGATTTCTTAGCAGAAACCCTACGGCCAGAAGAGAATGGGATGATATATTCAAAATTCTAAACAAAAAAATCTTCCAGTCAAGCATACTATATCCAGCAAGGCTGTCCTTCAGAAATGAAGAGGAAATAGTGTATTTCCCAGACAAATAAGTGCCATGGGAGTTCACCACCACAGAGCTAGCTCTATAAGAAATCCTTAAGGGAATCCTGCACCTGGAATCCAAAAAACAATAATCACCACCATGAGTACACAAGAAAGAACAAACACCACTGATAGAGCAGATATGCAAAAGAGAAAGAGAAAGGAAGTATAGCATATCACCTCAAAAAAACAATGAACACTGAAGACAAACAATAAAAGAAAAAGAATGGAACNTGATATAATAGCCAGGGACCTGAAAACCCCTCTCTTAGCATTGGACAGATCATCTAGGCAAAAAATCACACAGAGAAATACATTATTTAAACTATGCTTTAGACCAATTGAACTTCACCAGCTCTACAAGACATACTCAAGGGAGTCTTGTACCTGGAACCCCCCAAACGATAATCACCACCAAAAATACACAAGAAAGAACAAACACCACTGATAGAGCAGATATGCAAAAGAGAAAGAGAAAGGAAGTATAGCATATCACCTCAAAAAAACAATGAACACTGAAGACAAACAATAAAAGAAAAAGAATGGAACAAAAGATATTTGAATCAACCATAAGAAAAGCAATTAAATGTCAGGAGTAAGAAAATATCTTTCAATAACAAATATAAATATAAATGGACTAAATTCCTCACACAAAAGACACAGACTGACTGACTGGATTAAAAAGCTAGACCCAACTACATGCTGTCTAAAAGAGACTCACCTCATCTGTAAAGAAACACAGAGACAAATACTGAATGGATGGAAAAAGATATACTATGCAAAGGGAAACCAAAAATGATGAGCAAGAGAAGCTATTCTTATATCAGATAAAATAGACTTTAATCCAAAAAGCATAAAAAGAGACAAAGAAAGCCACTATGTAATGATAAAGGGATCTATCTAGCAAAAAGACATAACAATTATAAATATATATGCATCCAACATCAGAGCACTCAGACATATAAAGCAAACACGATTAGACCTAAAGAAAGAGATAGATCCTGATATAATAGCCAGGGACCTGAAAACCCCTCTCTTAGCATTGGACAGATCATCTAGGCAAAAAATCACACAGAGAAATACATTATTTAAACTATGCTTTAGACCAATTGAACTTCGCAGATATCTACAGAACATTTCATCCAACAACTACAGAATATAGATTATTCTCATCAGCACATGGAATATTCTCCAGGATAGACCACATGCTAGGTCACAAATCAAGTCTCAAATTTATAATAAATGAGACTACTTCAAGTATATTTTTGGACCACACTGTATTAAAACTGGGAATCAATAACAAATGAAACTATGGAAACTATTCAAACACATGGAAATTAAACAACATGCTCCTAAATGACTTACGGGTCCAAGAAGAAATTAAACAGGAATCAAAAAATTTATTGAATCTAGTGAAAACAAAGTCACATCATACCAAAACATGTGGGATACATCAAAAGCAGTACTAAGAGGGAAGTTTATTGTAATAAACACATGAAAAGAACAGAAAGATTTCAGATAAACAACCTAATGCTACTCATCAAAAAACTAGAAAAAGAAGAACAATCCAATCCAAAAATTAGCAGACAGAAAGAAATAATGAAGATCAGAATAGAACTAAATGAAATAGAGACCCCCCCCAAAATGATACAAAAGATCAATGAACAAAAAGTTGGTTTTTGAGAGGATAAGCAAAATAGACAAACCCTTAGCTAGGTTAACTAACAAAAGAAAAGAAAAGACCTAAATAACAAAAATCAGAAATGAAAAAGGAAAGATTACAACTGATACCTTACAAAAACAAAGAATCATGAGACTATTATAAACAACGATATACCAACAAATTTGAAAACCTGGAGGAAATGGACAAATTTCTGGACACATACAAACAACCAAGACTGAACCAAGAAGAAGCAGGAAACCTGAACAGACCAATAACGAGCAATGAGATTGAAAGCAGTAGTCAGAAATCTTCCCACAAAGAAAAGCTCAGGACCAGACAACTTTACTGCTTATTTCTACCAAACCTTTAAAGTGAAGGAAAACCCAAGACCAGATGGCTTCACTGCTGAAATTCTACTGAACTTTTGAACAATTAATACAAATTCTCTTCAAATTATTCCAAAAAATTGAAGCAGAGGACATTCCCCCAAGCTCATTCTATGAGGCCAGCATCACCCTGATACTAAAACCAGACAAAGATACAAGAAAACAAGAAAACTTCAGATCAATATCTTTTAAGAACATAGACACAAAAATCTTCAACAAAATATTAGCAAACAGAATACAGCAACATATCAAAAAAATTATGTACCATGATTAAGTGTAATTCATGCAAAGGATACTAGAATGGTTCAACATATATGATGGTTCAATACATATGATACACCACATCAACAAAAATCAAGGACAAAAACCATATGTTTATGTTAATAGATACAGAAAAAGCATTTGACAAAATTCAACATCACTTCATCATAAAGATTCTCAGAAAATTAGGTATAGAAGGAAAATATCTCAACACAATAGAAGCCATATATAAAAAACCCACTGCTAATATTACTCTGAATGAGGAAAATCTGAAAGTTTTTCCCTTAAGAACAGGAGCAAGACAAGGATGCCTACTATCACCACTCCTATTTAACATAATATTGGAAGTACTAGTCAGAGCAATCAGGCAAGAGAAAGAAATAAAGGGCATCCAAACTGAAAAAGATGAAGTCAAACTGTCCCTGTTTCCAGATGACACAGTCCTATATATAGAAAAACCTAAAGTCTCTACCAAAAAACCTCTTAGAGCTGATTAACAACCTCAGTAAATTTGCAGAATACAAAATCAACACACAAAAATGAATAGCATTCTAATACTCCAACAATGAACTAAAAGAAAAAGAAATCAAGAAAGCTAGGCCATTTACAATAGTCACCAAAAAAAAAAAAAAAAAATACCTAGGAATCAATTTAACCAAGGAGGTAAAAGATCTCTACAATGAAAACTTCAAAACACTACTGAAAGAAATTAAATAGGACACAAAAAGGTGGAAAGACATACCATTCTTTTGGATGGAAAGAATTAACATTGTGAAAATGTCTATTCTACTCAAAGCAATCTACAGATTCAATGCAATCCCCATCAAAATACCAGTGACATTCTTCACAGAAACAGAAAAAGCAATCCTAACATTCATGTGGAACAACAAAAGACCCTGAATAGCCAAAGCAATCCTGAGCAAAAAAAGAAACAAACAAACAAACAAACAAAAAAACCACAAAGCAAGAGGCATAACACTACCAACTTAAAATTATATTACAAAGCTGTTGTAACCAAAACAGCATGGTACTGGCATAAAAACAGACACTCAGATCAACGGAACAGAATAGAAAACCTGGGAATCAACCCATATACTTACAGGTAACAAATCTTTGACAAAGGCAACAAGAACATACATTGGGGAAAAGATTGCCTCTTCAATAAATGGTGCTGGGAAAATTGGACATCCATATGCAGAAGAATATGATTGGATCTGTATCTGTCACCATATACCAAAATCAACTCAAAATGGATTAAAGACTTAAATATAAGACCCCAAGCCATAAAATTACTAAAGGAAAACATAGGGGAAACACTCCAGGAAACAGGACTGGACAAAGACTTTAGGAATAAGACTCCAAAAGCAGAGGCAACAAAAGAAAAAATAAACAAATGAGATTATATCAAACTATAAAGCTTCTGTACAGCAAAGGAAACAATCAACAGAGTGGAAAGACGACCTACAGAATGGGAGAAAATATTTGCAAACTATACATCTGACAAGGGATTAATATGCAGAATATACAAGAAACCTGAACAACTTAACAATAAAAAAACCCAATTAGCTTGATTTAAAAATGGGCAAAGGAGCTTAATAGGCATTTCTCAAAGATACGCAAATGGCCAACAGACACATGAAAAAATGCTCAACGTCACTAAGCATCAAGGAAATGCAAATCAAAACCACATTGAGATACAATGTCACTCCAGTTAGACTGGCTATTATCAAAAAGACAGAGAATAAGAAATGCTGGTGAGAATATGAAGAAAGGGGATTCCCTCCTATGCTGTTTGTGGGACTGTAAATTGGTGCAGCCATTGTGGAAAATGATATGGAGGTTTCTCAAACAACTACAGGTAGAACTACCATATGATCCAGCAATTCCACTGCTGTGTATATATCCAAAGGAATGGAAATCATCATGTTGAAGGGATACCTGTTTATCACAGCTCTATTTTCAATAGCTAAGAGTTGGAACCAAGCTCAATGTTCATGAATGGATGACTGGATAAGGAAAATGTGGTACATGTACACAATGGAACACTGCTCTGTCACGAAAAGGAATGACATTCTGCCATTCACAGCAACATGGATGAACTTAGACACAATTATGTTAAGTGAAATAAGAAAAAGAAATACAGCATATCCTCACTCATAAGTGGGAGTTAAAAAATAAACAAATAAGGGCCGGCCCAGTGGCGCACTGCTGCAGTGCGCCGCTTGGGAGCGTGGTGGCGCTCCCGCCAAGGGTTCGGATCCCACCTACAGACCGGTTCCGCTCACTGGCTGAGCAACACCGAGGGTTGCGATCCCGTTGCCGGTCCCGGTCCGGTACGGGCGTGACACGACACTGAGGTTTGCGATCCGTTGCTGGACACAAAAAAGGACAAAAAGGAAATGCGATCCCGTTGCCGGTCCCGGTCTGGTACGGGCGTGACACTGAGGTTTGCGATCCGTTGCTGGACACAGAAAAGGACAAAAAGGAAAAAAAAAAAAAACAAATAAATAAAATTTAAAAAAGAAAGATACAACAATCAGAATAACATGTTGAACTTTTGAAAGGAGAGAACAGAAGTTCAGTTACAAGAAGTGAGAAGGTGGGGGGTGGGGGCTAGTGAGAAACTGGTAAAGGGCAACAAAAAATTATGACATTGTGTAATGCTGAATATACTAATTATCCTGATTTCAGCATCACATATTGCACACAGGTTTTGGTATTCAACACATTACCCCACAGATATGTACAATTAATTATGATTCAGTTAAAAAAAACTTTGAGGGGATTTGTTACCCCCACTTTTTAAGTTTATTGTGGGGAGTGGTCTGCCCTCACTGCCGGGATATGAGAAAGTTGCCCCACAGCCTAGGATGCTTTTCCTGTGTACACTCCTTACCCACAGCTCTTTAATCTCCAGTTCCTGTTGTACCAGTCAGGGATCATAGCTTCAAACAGCAGAAGTTGGTTCTGGTTAACTTTAGAAAAAAGGAAGTTAATTAGCATGAAAGGGAGGTAGTTTACAGAATCTTAGAACAGGCTGGAAACCAGCTTGTAGAGCTAGGCAGGATGGGGAAGCCAGGTGACAGAACCACAGCCAAGTCCACCACGGAACCAACTGGTTGGATTGCGCTGATTGTTCCCGCTGGCACCACCAGCACTGACATTTGCTATTGATTGGTAGGTTTTTTTTGTTGATTTTCTTTGTCTTTGCCAAAATAAAATATAAATTGCTCTTGTTTCTTTGTATCACTTGCCCCAAGCCGAAGTCCTGCTTGGAAGCTCTGCCTGGCTAAGTTCAGGTCTGTTGTTTTCTGGGGAGCTGTCACAGAAGAAGGGTGAGTCCTGGCTCCAACCAAGGCTCACACAAGGGCAGATTCCTCAAACATGGAAGGAATTCCACTGCTGGATAGTGACAAACAACTAGTTTTATCTCTACTCGCTTTTTAGTTTTAAAACTGAATTTCACTTAGGGAAGCTCTTTGGGAGGCTTTCTGTGACCTTCAAGAGTCAGTAGGGCCCCCTGTTAAATGGTTTCCTAGCACCCCATAATGTCTCCCTGACACACTTTTTGTATCTCTAATTAGTTATGTGTAAGTATGTATTTATTCTAGGTTTCTCACATATTTGAAATTTCAGGGGCTGTGTTTGTTTTGATTGTTGCTTTATTTTTAGAACAAAACACAAGGCCTAAATTGTGTTAAATGCTCTGTATATATATCTTGTACCTTCTCATTTCTACATTTCTTAAATTATGCTTTTAATTCATAGTTCTTTCCACCCCCACACCCTCCCCTCAGCCCACTGATGCTGACTTTTGGACAGTTTCCTCAGATCTACCCTCCAGTTTACTTATTTTCTCTTCACTAGTGTCTGATAGGCTGTTGAACATATTCATAGTGTCTAATTTCACTGAACATATTTTCATTTCTAAAAGTTCTATATTGATTTGTTAAAATTTTGATGGTTCCTCCAATTTTGATAGTTTCTTTATTATATTTTTGATTTCTCTTTTTGTTTCTTTAAACATATTGAATACATATATTTTGCATTCTGTCCCTAATAAACCTAACAATTTTGCACATATAGTTAGGTTTGTAGTTTGTGTTTAATCATTCATGGTTACTGTTATTCATGGTGGCTTATTTTGTGTTTGTTTAGTGATTTTCAAAAATAAATGAACTCATGATCTTTGGATATTTGGAGAAAATTCTTTAATATCTGGATTTAAATTATATTCTCCAGAAAGGACTTTTTTTTTTTNAGACCCTGAATAGCCAAAGCAATCCTGAGCAAAAAAAGAAACAAACAAACAAACAAACAAACAAACAAACAAAAAAAACCACAAAGCGAGAGGCATAACACTACCAACTTAAAATTATATTACAAAGCTGTTGTAACCAAAACAGCATGGTACTGGCATAAAAACAGACACTCAGATCAATGGAACAGAATAGAAAACCTGGGAATCAACCCATATACTTACAGGTAACAAATCTTTGACAAAGGCAACAAGAACATACATTGGGGAAAAGATTGCCTCTTCAATAAATGGTGCTGGGAAAATTGGACATCCATATGCAGAAGAATATGATTGGATCTGTATCTGTCACCATATACCAAAATCAACTCAAAATGGATTAAAGACTTAAATATAAGACCCCAAGCCATAAAATTACTAAAGGAAAACATAGGGGAAACACTCCAGGAAACAGGACTGGACAAAGACTTTAGGAATAAGACTCCAAAAGCAGAGGCAACAAAAGAAAAAATAAACAAATGAGATTATATCAAACTATAAAGCTTCTGTACAGCAAAGGAAACAATCAACAGAGTGGAAAGACGACCTACAGAATGGGAGAAAATATTTGCAAACTATACATCTGACAAGGGATTAATATGCAGAATATACAAGAAACCTGAACAACTTAACAATAAAAAAACCAATTAGCTTGATTTAAAAATGGGCAAAGGAGCTTAATAGGCATTTCTCAAAGATACGCAAATGGCCAACAGACACATGAAAAAATGCTCAACGTCACTAAGCATCAAGGA
>NW_007737972.1:0-723 GCF_000696425.1 Galeopterus variegatus
TGAAACTGTTTGGAGATCTTTGAACTTTCTGGATTTGAATGTCTGGACTCTCCCTATATCTCGGATGTTTCCCATGATTATTTCATTGAATAGATCTTCAATGCCTTTTTCTTTCTTCTCCCCTTCCAGAACACCCAAGATTCCAGTGTTTGTGAACTTAAGACTGTCTACTAGTTCTCTTAAAGGTTCTTCATTTTAAAATCTTTTTTCCGGGCCGGCCCGGTAGCGCACTGCTATAGTGCGCCACTTGGGAAGCGCGGTGGCGCTCCCGCCGAGGGTTCGGATCCCACATACAGACCGGCCGCTCACTGGCTGAGCGAGGGGCGGGAGCAACACCGAGGGTTGCGATCCCGTTGCCGGTCACGAAAAAAGACAAAAAGGAAAAAAAATCTTTTTTCCTTCCTTCTTTTTTTTTTTTTTTGGTCTACCTTTATTTCATAAAGACTATCTTTGAGTTCAGAAATTCTTTCTTATGCTTGTTTTAATCTGCTCCTGTAGTTCTTGGTTGCATTTTTTCTTTCATTGAATGTGACTTTCAGTTGCTGAAGTTCTGCTAAGTTGTTTTTTAAGGTATTAATCTCTTTGTAATTTTCATCCCTCATATCCTGGATATTTTTTTTCATTTCATTGTGTTGTCTTACAGAGTCCTCTCCTATCTCATTGAGTTTTCTTAAGATAGTTTCTCAGAGTTCATTTTCATTCATTTCAAGGGTTCCCTGTAGT
>NW_007737972.1:826-3884 GCF_000696425.1 Galeopterus variegatus
GGATTGTGGGTGGGTGGCTGGCCTGTTATCCTGCCTTCCTGGCTGTCTCCCCCATAAGTGTGAGTGTAGCACATGCTGAGAAACATTTTAAATGGCAAGTGACCTGGACTCTTCAGAAAGGTCAACTTACTTATATAAAAGAAGCAAACAAGGGAAATGTAAGTGTTCTTGATTTGAGAGGAAAATAGGAACAAGGTAACCAAATTCTATGTTTATTCATTGATTGGATACTAACTTTGTTTAAAAAGCTATAAAGAATGTTCTAGAAAAAAGTTACAGACTATGTATTAGAAAATACTACTGTATGAGTGACACTTCCTGAGTGTTCATGATATTATTATTATGTAGGAGAAAAATCCTTGATCTTGGAACATACATGATGGGTATTGAGGTAGATAGACAGATATTAAGTAAATATATACACACTTTTATATATACACCTATATGTGTTTATCCATATGTTTTTTTATTTTATTTAGATTTAAATGTTTATAAAATACAAATGTGGGAGAAAATTTCATCCTCTACTTTTCTCATATTAAAGGCATAGAACTTTGTTTTAAAAATTATTCCTTTCAATAAAACAAGTAATAATGATTTTATATCAGGAAGATATCAAGTAGATGTTTAAAACTCCTAGTAACAATTTTCCAATTTTTGAGAAAACTCACAATTTTCATTAGATAGGACACAATGTGAAAATCAACCTCACATCATTGCAGAAAGTTCTACTGGGCAGGAATGCCTTATACCAGGCATCCACAAACCACATCTCTTTCTGTATAGGCTATAGGCTAAGAATATTCACGTTGAAAAATTGCAAAAGAATAATAATATTTTTGACACATGAAAAATATATGAAATTTAACTTTCAGTTTCTATAAAAATTGAAACATAGCCATCCTCATTTGTTTACACACTCTCTGTGACTGCTTCCATGCTACAATGACAGAGTTCAGTAGGGCAACAGAAACCCCATAGCCTGCAAAATCCAAAATATTTACAATCTGGCCCATAACTGAAAAAGTTTGCTCAGTCTTTTCTTAGACCATTATTTCTACCTAGATCAGTGGCTCCAGCCATTGGTAGAAGAAATCATTTATCTAATTCCTAAGATGGTAGAATAAGCCATTTAGAGTTGCATATTTCTATACTGGGCTGTCCAGTGCAGAATGCACATGTCATTCCCTTGGGGTTCTAGGATTCTGGCTCAAAAGTCACAAGACACTGACAGAATGACATTAGTAATTGCAACCTTACTAGATTCACTGCCTTTTATTCCCCATGAAAATACAATGTTTAGTTTTATTATGTTTCATTTTAATAATTATATATCCTGGCTTCAAGTGGAATAGAGAAGCTTATAGCATAACAACTAGAACATCTGGATAAACACAGAAACCATGTGATGGAAGGTAGTGTAAAGTTGCTAATATTGGAAGGTGGTGTAAAGATGCTAATACAAAAATTCATCTCAAGATTCCAGAGATGGCAGACCCTCCAAAAGGTAAGCTAAAACCTACAGTCTATTTTTTTTTTCTTTTTTCCTACTGTGTTCATATCATGTCCAGTGCTAAATAAGGGTGGGAAGTGTTACATCATTATGACAGCATATGTGAAAGGGATGAATTCTCTTTGGAAGAAGATAAATATCATCTGAAACTCTGCATTTTTTCATACTTAATATCTGTACTTAACCAAAAGTCTTTATGCATTCAAAGATACAACTAAGTGTCCACTAACAGAAGACTGGGGGAAGGTGAAGGTAATAAAAACAGGCCCTCGCTAGGGAACATTTCTCACCCTATTTTATGAGGATAGCATTGTCTTGGTACCAAAAATCTGACAAGAAATTTTGAGGGAAAAAAATCATGGACCAAGTCTTTTATGAATATAAATATAGAAGTCCTGAATAACAAGTATGTAGCAAATCAAATCCTGCCATGTGTGTATACCTATAATATGTATACTTATTGAGAAAATTGAGCCTGATATATACAACCATACCAATAGACGCAGATAATCAATTTGATAAGGTTGTACACAATTTTATGACAAAAATTCACATAAATATAACAGAAGATGGCAAAATTCCCTAATCTGATAAAGAATATCTACCAAAATCTACTTAAGATATCATTCTCAATAGTGAGATATTAGACCTCCACCCTTTCTGCAGATCAGAAAGAAAACAGAGATGCCCACTATTACTAGTTCTGTTCAAAGCTATCCTAGAAATCCTACCCAGTGCAATAATGAAATAAGAAATTCAGGTTCATAAATTGGAAAAATAAGAAACAGAACAAATTATACCTCAGACAGCAGGATAATATACATAGAAATTCCAAATGAATCTACAGAGAAATCATTGCCAACGATTAGTAAATTTAGCAAAGTTGCTGGATATAAAGTCATCAGGATGATAAAATCAATTATATTTCCGCATACTAGGTAGAAAGAAACGAAAAGGGCATTCATTGTACACATGCATCGAAATAGCACAATGAACCTCAGAAATATGTCAATTAAAATAATAATAAAACAATAAAAAGTTATAACAACAACAAAGGTAGTAATTACCTAGGAAAAATCTAAGAAAGATTTGCAAGCCTCAGTACTGAAAACACAAAATTACTGGGAAAATAAATGAAATGCAAATAAATTGGGAGCATAACCACAATCAGGAATTGGAAGATTCAATGTGTCAAGATGCCAATTCTTTCCAAATTGATTTGTAGATTTAATGTCACCCTGATAAAACCCCAGCAGGAAATTTTATAAAATTGACTGTCACCTTTAATATTTATTTGGAAATGTAAATACATAAGAGTGGCCAAAACATCATTAAACAGGAAGAACAAATATGATAGACACATACTACCAGATACCCAGACCTGTTATGAAGCTTTAGAACTCCAAACTCTAAACAGCACAAAGTCCATTAAGCTACCACACATATGAGTTTTGCCCTTCACTTATCTCATGTTGGTAGAGAATTGGAATGATACTGTGAATCTGGGAACTTCAAGAGCATTGAGTTGTGGTGTAGGAGAAACAA
>NW_007737972.1:4237-5066 GCF_000696425.1 Galeopterus variegatus
TAAAGGTATGTGTTTTAGTGTGTTTGCATCTGACTGCGTGTGTGTGTGTTTGTGTGTAAAATTTGCAATGGCACTCTCTTCATCTCCCTACTTCTCAAATGTGGACACTTTGAGAATTCTTCTGAAATTCATATTCATATTTCTAAATAACAACTCTGTATTTCTCGCTTAACCATTTTAGACAAGATTTAACCGTTTACTGCTATGTGAGTTGAGAATTCAACTTCATATATTCACACTCACACCCACAGATAGTCACACATACACAGACAGACACACAGAGACACACACACTCATGTACTTTCCCTCACCCAATTTTCCAGAATATATGTAGACTACAAGTTTTGGTCATTGCTTGCATCATTCTGACTACATAAAAATTCTTCCTTCATAAGTCAAGTGTGATTACATTTTATACATGGTATTTTCTTGAACTTAATCTGTCTTTTTATTTCAATTCATAATTTTCTATTTCCCAAGTTAGAATTATTTCCAAGTGCTCAGGTAGATGTTTGAAACTCCTGGTAACAATTTCCCAATTATTGGGAAACCTCATAAAATCCACCAATTCTCCTTTGTACTTGGGGTCTGTCCTCACACCTGCATTGTCCACCTGGTCCTTTCTGAGGTGGGTGTTTTCTAGGCCTGGTGACCAGCAGCCTCTCTGACATTCGCATCCTCCTACACGAGACCTCCTTATTCCTGCAGCCCATGGCTTCCTCTGACTTGGTTTCATCCATCATACTGGATGGAGCACATCTTCCAGTGTTTTTTAGAAAAAGTAAAAATAGGAGGTAAAGTTTTGGGTAAATGTGTAAGTCTGAAAATA
>NW_007737972.1:6303-42439 GCF_000696425.1 Galeopterus variegatus
TCAAGCACAGGACTCTTACCAAACCTTCCTTTCCAGCCTCACACCTCACTGTTTCTCTCTCACTACCCAGTGTCCCTGAGTATAGGGCTTCTTAGGCTCAGTTTGTCTAGAGAATGAGCCTCCCTTTTCCTGTAGGAAAAAATCAGTTACATGATAAAAGGAGTCATAGATGGAACTTGGACAGGAAGAGCCTCATTCTCTACCTTCTCTAACACTTGCTGCTTCCAAATATGGAACCGTATGGGAATGTAGGGAGACAGATTAGCTTTCCTTCCTTGATGTATCTTCCTCTTCTGACAATTAGGTAACAACTTCATCCTGTCTGATGAGTTAATTGTCACCCTTTGATCTGTTCTCTGTGAAGACAGCAGCTGCTGGCACGGGTGTTCTATTTATGAAGCTTCTCTAAATGAAAGGATGGAGGAAACTAACAGTGTTTTCCCAAAATCTTTGCTGAAGTTCACTCTGCTCATCACCTGTCAACGTACCTCTGACCTCTGGGTGCTTCAGCAGGAGCAGGAGTCCATATCTCAGAGTGGTGCTTGTGGTTTCTGTGCCAGCAACAAATAAATCACTTACAGTGCTTATCAAGTTTTCAGTAGTAAACTCTGACGGCTGAATGTGCTTTTCCTAGAAATGATTTGATACATTATCTGACAAATTATGTATTAATGTATTTAATTACAGTGAATTCAAAATAACACACTTTGTTATAAAGTTAGCAAACACAGAAACTGGAGAGTGCAGTATCAGGAAAAAGCACTCTATAGTATGGCAGAGACTGTAGATCAATTGACCCAAACTTTATTTCCTACCCCTTATCCTTTGCCTGCCAAAAGATTCCATTTATGTGACTCTTCCCAGCCAGGTGTGCCATGCAGCATATTTCTTTCCAAAAAAACATAAGCAGAAGCCTATTGGTGCCCTGTCTTAGTCTGTTTGTGTCGCTATAACAGAGTATCACAGACTGGATAACTTATTTTAATAAAATAAATGTATTTCTCATTGTACTCACGGCTGGGAAATCCAAGAGCTTGGCGCTAAGCCTCTGGCGAATGCCTTTGTGCTGTGTCATCCACGGCAGAAGGTGGAAGGGCAAGAGAAGGTGAGAGCAAAAGAGGTCAACATGGGGCTGCACTCACTTTAACAACAAACCCACTCCCTCAAAAATGACATTCACTCACTTATGAGGACAAAGCTCTCATGAACTAATCACCACTTACTTCTTAGGCTCCACTTCCCAATGCTGTTCCTTTGGGGATTAAGTTTTCAAACATGAACTATGGGGGACACATTTAAATTATAACATTTCATGCCTGGCCCCCTAAATGTATGCCCTCCTCACAATGAAAAATATACTTATTCTATCCCAACAGTCCAAAAAGTCATAGTCCTAAGTCCAGACTTCTCTATATCAGATGTGTATGAGACTCAAGGCACAATTCATCTTGAGGCAAATTCCTCTCCAACTTTAAATCAGCAGAGTTAATAAGTTATGTGCTTCCAAAATATAATGGAGGGACAAACATGGGATAAACATTTCCATTCTAAAAGGGAGAAACAGCCAACAAGAAAGGGTCAGCTGCTTCCAAGGAAGCCCAAAACTCAATAGGGAAAATAGCACTAGGAATCTGGAGAAACTTATGTTGAGCGAAACAAGCAAAGCACCAAGGGATACATTCTGCATGCCCTTGCTCATATGTGGGAGCTAAGAGGGGAAGGAAGGAAGGAAAGAAAGACCACAGTAGTGCTGTGGTCTAACACAGGGAGGTAATACTCCTAGGGATACAAATTGGAGTGGTGGGGAGGTGGAAGGGGAGGGAGGTTGGGGGATAATTGGGTGGGGACAATGGTTACAATAGTAATTTCTGGTAATGGGTATGTGTCCAGTATGAATCTGGCCCTCACATCATGGGCAGGAGGGCTGACAAATAGCTTTGTATCCCATGAATATTGTGAAAGAAAGAAAGAAAGAAAGAAAGAAAGAAAGAAAGAAAGAAAGAAAGAAAGAAAGAAAATTTTATACCTTAAATGTGTATGATATATTATTGTTCATTAATTATACTTAATATAGCAGTAAAAAGAAAAAAGAAAGAAAGAAAAAAAGAAAGAAGGAAGGAAGGAAGGAAGGAGGGAGGGAGGGAGGGAGGGAGGGAAGGAGGAAGGAAGGAAGGAAGAAAGAAAGAAAGAAAGAAAGAAAGAAAGAAAGAAAGAAAACAGCACTAGGTTTTAAAGCTAGAGAGTAATCTCCATTAACACCACATCTCACATCCTGGGCACAGTCAGGCAGGGGTAGGGCCCCCAAGGATTCAGGCAGTCCCAACCCTATTACTTTGCTAGGCTCAGTGCCAGCAGCTCGCACAGGCTGTAGTATCATACCTGCACATTTCCAAGGCTAGAGTTGCATCTTGGTGTCCCTACACTCCTAGAGTCTTAGGAGTGGCTCCGTTCACATGGCTCCACTAAGCATTACTATCACGGGGGGTCTCTGCTGTGGCTCGACCCCTGCTACATGTCTCTACCAGGGTGCATGAGTTGTCCATGATATCTTCTGAAATCTAGATGGAGGCTACTGTGGCCCTACAGCTGGTGCATTCTGCATGTCTCCAGAGTCAGCATCATGTAAATGCTACTGAACTTTAAGACACCAAGGTACAACACATAATCTACACCTGGGCCCACTTTTGCCAAGGCTGTCTTGGAGCAGGAGCACTGTGCCAGAATTTGGGGGGCATGATCTCAAGTTGGCACAAGAGAGCAAATATTGAGGTTCCACTGGCACCTCTCTGCAAACCTTGACCTCAAGGTTATAGCTTGCTTCAAAGATCTCTGAAATGTCTGCAGGCACAACTCTGATTTTTTGAAAACAAAGTTTCCTGTTGCCCAGCTTGGGATGAGCAAGTTGCACAGCAACACAGCAGCACAGTACACTGTCCTCCAAACTGCATGACATGGAGGTTGTATGTGAGGAAAGTTAGCCTCTCTGTGAGATGCCAAATTTACTTAAAATTACAAGACACTTTTTTCATCAAGCACTCTCCTGGATGCTTGACCAGACCCCATATTCACAAAATAGTTTCATCAGACAGATTATGGAGGGTCAAGGATTGGTGATGGGCTAGCACAAAGGCTGGCCAATGTGTCAATCCCCGTGGGCTAAAGCAACTTCCACAGTGACAATGGATGAGAGGATTTCAAGAGACAATTTTTTTTTTTTTAAAAGGCAATATGACTGTTTTTCTTTCTTTTTTTTCTAAAAACTTAAGGATATCTTTCAGGTCACTGAATGATTGGAGACATAAAAGGAAAGAGATTCAAGTGATCAAGTCTTTGCCAAATTAATTTGGAAAGTCACTAAATAAAAGGATGACTGCAGACTACATCAAGTAACAATGGCAATTGCTAGAGAAGAAAGAAAATATTATTTCCTGAGTCAATACATTATAATATATTAAATCCAGTTCTCAATAAAAAATTACACAGCACATAAATAAACAAGTAATATGTTTCATTAACAGCTAAAAAAAAAAAAAAAGAATTTGACAGAAACCATTCCGGGGGAAGCTCAGCATTAGACTTACTAAGTAAAACCCCTACGGCAAATGTAAATATTTTAAGACAGTTGGAAGAAACCATATACAAGAACTAAAGGAAATCAGAAGAACAATGTATGAAAAAGTTGGGAATATCAATGATAAAAAGAAATAATTAGTTAAAAAATTAGAAATTTTTGGAGCAAAAAGACAATAGTTTAAAAAACAATTCACCAAAGTGATTTAACAGCGGGCTTGGGTAGGCAGAAGAAATAAATAGCAAACATAAAGGCAGGACAACAGAAATTACCCAGATGGAGTGGTAGAACAAAAACTGAACAAAGAAAAATGAGCAGAGCCTAGGAGCCTATGAAATTCCATCTCATCTACCAATATACACACTATGGGAGCTCCTGAAAGAGTAGAGAGAAAAGGGGCAGAAAAATATCTGAAGAAATAAAGGCTGAAAACTTTTAAAATATGATGAAAGACATGAATCTACACAACTAGGGAGCTCAATAAATTCCCAAAATGGTAAAACCAAAGAGATTCATAACAGGGCCTGGTTTGATTAAAATGTCCAAAATCAAGGACAAAAAGAAAATGTTGAAAGCAGCAAGAAAGTGACTCATAACATACAAAGGATCCTCAATAAGAGTAAGAATTGATTTTTCTTCAAAAACTATGAAATAAAAAAATCATTGGAATGAAATATTTAAAGTGCTAACAGAAAAAACTGTCAACCAAGAATTCTGTATCTGGCAAACCTATCCTTACATAATAAAGAAGAAATTAAGACATTCCAATATAAAACTAAAAGTAAGAAAATTCCTCCCTAGTAGATCTTCCCTACAAGAAATACTAAAGGAACTCAGCTTTCATGCTGAAAAAAAATGACACTAGAAAATAAATAAAAGCCATAGTAAGAACTAAAAGTCCTTATTAATTATGAAATATTAAAGATACCTATATATAGGTAAATATAAAAGCTTATATTGTGTTTTTTGATGGAATCCTCTTTTTAGTTTTTCTATGATTATTAAAAATGTATAAAACAATCATTACATATCTGTGTTACTGGGACACAATGTATAAAGATGCAATTTGTGATAAGAACAACATAAAGGAGAATGGAGTTGGATGGGGGCAGAGTTAATGTATATAATTTAAAGATAATTTGCTATTAATTCAAACTAGATTGTTATAAATTTAGCATGTAAACAGTAATCCTTATGATAACTACCGAAAAAATTAAAATACGCAAAGAAAGAAATCAAGAATGAGTCAAAAAGTTTACTAGAAAAAAATTGATCAAACAAAAAGTAAAGCAATATTTAAAAGCAAAATTTTATGAGGCACTTAGAAAGAAACAACATTATAGCTCAAATAAATTTTCCAATATAACTAATAAATTTAACTGTAAATTGCTTAAACTTTCCATTTAAAATGCACATCTTGAGAGAACAGATTTTAAAAATAAAACAACTATGTACTGTCTATACAAAACTAACTTAGTATGCAAAGATACAAAAAGTTAAAGGTGAAAAAATAGAAATTTTTTTGCATGTGAATTATAGCTGAAGAGGGCTGGGATGGCTAAACTAATATCAAACAGAGAGATGTTAAGCAAAAATTTTTAAAAGAAGCAAAGTCATTTTATATTGGAAAAGGGGTGAATTCATCCAGAAGATATATCATTATAAATGTATATGCATCAATCAAGAGAGCCCCCAAATATATAAAGCAAATAATGGACAGTATTTAGGGGACAAGTAGAGAGTTATAGAAAAATAGAGGGAGACTTGGATACTCAATTTTTAATAATGGCTAGACTATCTAGACAGAACATCAATAAGGAAATATAAGATTGGAACAATACCAGATATCGACTGTACCTCTAATCAACAGCTTAACTTTACAACCTAGGAACTAGCAAAAAAAACAGCAATCTAGACTCAAGGCCACCAGAAGAAAGAGGATATTTTTTAAAAATGAGAAAAGCATTAAAAAAGAATGACACCAAACACTGGTCCTTTGAAAAGTTTGACAACATTGACAAACAGCTAAACTGACTAAATAAAAAAGAGGAGACAACAATAAATAAATCAAAAATGAAAACAGGGACATTACTACTGATTTTAAGAACTAAAAGATACTATAAATTCTAATATAATAATAATAAAATCCTCATAAAAGAATACTATAAACAATTGTATATCAACAAATTAGATAATCCAGATAAATGGAAAGCTTCGTATGAACAAAAAATTACCCAAATCGATTCAAGGTAAAATGGAAAATGTGAACACACCTATAGCAGGTAATGAATTAGTAAACAAAAACTCAAAAAAAAAAAAAAAAAAAAAAAAAAAAAAAAAAAAAGAAAAAGAAAAAGAAAAAGAAAAAGAAAAAGAAAAAGAAAAAGAAAAAGAAAAAGAAAGGCCCAGGACCAGATGACTTCACTGTTGAATTTCACCAAAAAAATTTGAAAGGAATTAAAACCAATTCTTACTGAAATTTTTCCAAAATATAGAAGAGGGAAAAAACACTGTAGGTCTTCATATTACGACAGAATATTTTGTATTTTCTAATTTCTTTGTAATTTTTTCCATCCACCTGAAGTGTGCATTCTGTTACTCCTCCAGTAGATTATTTTTATCTAAAGAACAGGGTCAATATATTCTAATTATTTAACAATTTAATTATATCTTTTCTGCAATGTTTAGTGCAGTTTTATGTATACTACAGGTACTTAAAATGCTTGTCAAGCATTACTGGCCCGACAGTTGAAACATTCCTAGTAAAGACAGAACTATTCAATAAACTATCAAATTGTGCAAGAAATCAAAGGACTGAGCTGTTACTAACATTTTACCTGCTCCATTTTGATGAGGAAACAATCAATAAAGTCTCGAGGATTGTTAATGTCCAAAGATTCTTGGTGTTCTTTTATTTTCTCTGTAATATAACTTTTTAAACTAGCAATATTTTTAAATAATTTGTTATGAATTCCTGGGAAATAATCAAAGAGAGAAGGAAAAGTATTGCAGATCTAAAAGAGAGAACAATAATTTATTAAATGAGAAACATATAATGAAGATATATACCATATACCAAGCCCTACTTAGAAATTATAGCTATAAATATGAAAGCAATGTATGTGGTGTCCGTCTTGAGAGGGAAGTTTACATTGTATGTACATGAGTAATTCTCTTTGCCTATAGAATAATTGCAGAGAGAAAATTCTGAGATAAGACCAAACATAGAACCATTTTCTAGACTCAGACATCAATTATTTAGTATAAAACCATCTTTATATCAATTTTCTCATTTTTTGCATCAATTCTGCCCTACAGCCTGAAAATATAAAATGATGGGAACGATTATGATTAATATTTTGTAGAAGACAATAGAGGATAAGGGAGTTTGCCCAACGTGCTTTAGAGCATAAAGCGAGTCCTTGCTGTTTTAATTTCTGTCAAGCAGCCTCAGAAATAAAATCAGCATTTTAGAAGTGGGAGGGGCTCNTAATATAATAATAATAAAATCCTCATAAAAGAATACTATAAACAATTGTATATCAACAAATTAGATAATCCAGATAAATGGAAAGCTTCGTATGAACAAAAAATTACCCAAATCGATTCAAGGTAAAATGGAAAATGTGAACACACCTATAGCAGGTAATGAATTAGTAAACAAAAACTCAAAAAAAAAAAAAAAAAAAAAGAAAAAGAAAAAGAAAAAGAAAAAGAAAAAGAAAAAGAAAAAGAAAAAGAAAAAGAAAGGCCCAGGACCAGATGACTTCACTGTTGAATTTCACCAAAAAAATTTGAAAGGAATTAAAACCAATTCTTACTGAAATTTTTCCAAAATATAGAAGAGGGAAAAAACACTGTAGGTCTTCATATTACGACAGAATATTTTGTATTTTCTAATTTCTTTGTAATTTTTTCCATCCACCTGAAGTGTGCATTCTGTTACTCCTCCAGTAGATTATTTTTATCTAAAGAACAGGGTCAATATATTCTAATTATTTAACAATTTAATTATATCTTTTCTGCAATGTTTAGTGCAGTTTTATGTATACTACAGGTACTTAAAATGCTTGTCAAGCATTACTGGCCCGACAGTTGAAACATTCCTAGTAAAGACAGAACTATTCAATAAACTATCAAATTGTGCAAGAAATCAAAGGACTGAGCTGTTACTAACATTTTACCTGCTCCATTTTGATGAGGAAACAATCAATAAAGTCTCGAGGATTGTTAATGTCCAAAGATTCTTGGTGTTCTTTTATTTTCTCTGTAATATAACTTTTTAAACTAGCAATATTTTTAAATAATTTGTTATGAATTCCTGGGAAATAATCAAAGAGAGAAGGAAAAGTATTGCAGATCTAAAAGAGAGAACAATAATTTATTAAATGAGAAACATATAATGAAGATATATACCATATACCAAGCCCTACTTAGAAATTATAGCTATAAATATGAAAGCAATGTAAAGATATATACCATATACCAAGCCCTACTTAGAAATTATAGCTATAAATATGAAAGCTATGTATGTGGTGTCCATCTTGAGGGAAGTTTACATTGTATATACATGAGTAATTCTCTTTGCCCATAGAATAATTGCAGAGAGAAAATTCTGAGATAAGACCAAAGATAGAACCATTTTCTAGACTCATACATCAATTATTTAGTATAAACCATCTTTATATCAATTTTCTCATTTTTTGCATCAATTCTGCCCTAAAGCCTGAAAATACAAAATGATGGGAACGATTATGATTAATATTTTGTAGATGACAATAGAGGATAAGGGAGTTTGCCCAACGTGCTTTAGAGCACAAAGCGAGTCCTTGCTGTTTTAATTTCTGTCAAGCAGCCTCAGAAATAAAATCAGCATTTTAGAAGTGGGAGGGGCTCCAAGATATCTTGAAACCAAACTATGTATTCATCAAAGCAGTAATGTGACTTGTCTCAGAACCACAATTATTATTTAGGCTGGGTGAAAGCCATGTCAATTCAGCACAGAGAATATTGTGATGTTTGTTTATGGTTCATACAGATAAAACCAATTATTTTGTCATTCCCAATGCACTTACCTTGTCAGCTGGGATCCCAGCTGAAGCGTAAAACAACCCCACCCTACTCAGTGTTTCCTGGCAGCTTCCATGGTTCCTAGTATTCTCCCTCCTTGAAGGAGATATTCTCTTCCTAAATCAGAATATTTCTGCCAAATGGTATGACAAAGAGGTCTCTATGTGTTCACTGAACTGCAAGGCTTGTGAGCAATGGAGGCCTTCAAAAAGTGCCTGGATGTCCATTGAATGATATGGGCAACCTTGGGAAAGTTGACAAACTACTTTATAGAAATGGCTTTGGTGTTTAGTGGAAAAACTGCAGGCCAGGGATCTAATGGCCTTGAAAGACAGCCCTATATTGGTGCACTTGTTTTCCTGTGGGTCAAAGTGTGGCTTGGACATCTTTCCCAGATGTGTACTCCATGAGGCTCAGGCAGGAATGTGGTGTGCAAACATTCACTCCACAGCATGGTGTCCAGAGAATTTTGGACTAGTCATAGAAAAGAGCACTAGTGGTTGCTCAGAAAGAAAGTGTCTTGTCCTCACCAGGATCCATAGGGAGCCTTGAATCCTGATGTTCTCACTGAATTTGTCCATCAAGTTAAGAAAATTCTGATCTTTATAATCAAAACGATTCTGGAAAATAATGGAGCAGATCACATTGCAGGGAGCACAGCCCAGGATAAAAGTGGGATCACATGGTGAAGCTAAAAAATCGAAAACAATACAGAAATGTACATGTGAAAAGATATCTTGAAATCAAACTATGTATTCATCAAAGCAGTAATGTGACTTCTCTAAGTACACACAATTATTATTTAGGCTGGGTGAAGGGCATGTCAATTCAGCACAGAGAATATTGTGATGTTTGTTTATGGTTCATACAGATAAAGCCAATTATTTTGTCATTCCCAATGCAGTTACCTTGTCAGCTGGGATCCCAGCTGAAGCACAAAACAACCCCACCCTACTCAGTGTTTCCTGGCAGCTTCTATACTCCCTAGTATTCTCCCTCCTTGAAGGAGATATTCTCTTCCTAAATCAGAATATTTCTGCCAAATGGTATGACAAAGAGGTCTCTATGTGTTCACTGAATTGCAAGCCTTGTGAGCAATGGAGGCCTTCAAAAAGTGCCTGGATGTCCATTGAATGATATGGGCAACCTTGGGAAAGTTGACAAACTACTTTATAGAAATGTCTTTGGTGTTTAGTGGAAAAACCGCAGGCCAGGGATCTAATGGCCTTGAAAGACAGCCCTATATTGGTGCACTTGTTTTCCTGTGGGTCAAAGTGTGGCTTGGACATCTTTCCCAGATGTGTACTCCATGAGGCTCAGGCAGGAATGTGGTGTGCAAACATTCACTCCACAGCATGGTGTCCAGAGAATTTTGGACTAGTCATAGAAAAGAGCACTAGTGGTTTCTCAGAAAGAAAGTGTCTTGGCCTCACCAGGATCCATAGGGAGCCTTGAATCCTGATGTTCTCACTGAATTTGTCCATCAAATTAAGAAAATTCTGATCTTTATAATCAAAACGATTCTGGAAAATAATGGAGCAGATCACATTGCAGGGAGCACAGCCCAGGATAAAAGTGGGATCACACGGTGAAGCTAAAAAATTGAAAACAATTTAAATGTGTACATGTAAAACAATTTGACTATATTAAAAGTAAAGGAAATTTAGAAATTTTCTTTCCTATAAATTCCCTGAAGAGCAAAAAAGAATTCAGCATGCATAAAATCAACACATCACCATTACCTTAAACCTCAGTTGACCATTACAATCTCACTAGTTAAATAATGATATTCCAAATGCTCGATTCACATCTCCTGCCTTTATTTATACCCTTTTAACCCAAGGTGTCTGTTATTTTGGAAGAAAAAAAGTTTTTAAAACCTAGCAATTCAAGTTTTCAAAGCAGAATCACACGTGTTTACAATGTCTGTAGACCATAAAGCTTTCAGATAAAAAAGAGAGAGAGGATACTTGAGGACCTGGAAACTGTTTACATACACTAAATAGCTGAAAGAATCATGTGTTGAGCCAAGAGAGGAAACAAAGAGAGAGAGACTGTGTCTGAATTTATGTATTTGAAAGAAGAAGTATGAGAAGCAGAATGCATCCATGTTGTATTAAAAGAGAAACTCGTATAAATGAACAGTAAGTATAAGATGGATTTGTTTGTCTAAAAAAAAGAAATGTGAAATTTCTATTTAAAATACAAATTCCAGGTAAGGAAAATTTAAAATGTAAAGTGATAAATGGTGTCTTCTTATTTATCATTTCAATTTTAAAAAAGAAAATGAATTCCTTTCTTCAGGAAGTAAATTTCCATCATCTCCAATTATTCTCCAAATTTAATTTATTTGGCAAAGCTACCCTTTTGTGGATTTTTGATATTGTTCTGCATAGCCATCAAAGGAATGTTACGTTTTAGCAAATTTTTGTCCATCATTTAGGCCAAATCTATCATTTTGCATGTTAAGAAATTAAGTTATAGGAAAGTGGGGTTTTTTTTTTGTTTGTTTGTTTGTTTTGCTTTTTATGGTGAGTCTACAAAATGAATTACTTATACTCAAGTGATCAAAGAACTTTAAAGAGCTCCCAAATTCACACCATACAGCCTTAGTAAAGGTGACTTGAATCAAAAGTGTTCTGAATAAACGGTAGGGCATGGAACAGCAGGAAACCTGTTGAGTTAGCAGCTTCTATACCAAGTTTCTTTAAAAATATCAAGGCTTTGAGTTTTGAGAAATGTTTTATTTTAGCCACTAGGTAGGAGGGTAATTGGGGATGTTTGGGGGAGTGTGTGTCTGTGTGCCTGTGTGTCTGTTTGTGTGTGTGTGTGTGTGTGTGTGTGTGTGTGTTATTCACAGGTAAGATCTGACTTTTAGTCTTTCCTTTCACTTCATTTGGAAGGGAAAACTTAAAAACAAGGAATTTGAAAACCAAGCTGATAATCAGATTCATTATGACCAACAGTTCATACTTTAGTAGAGTTGGCAGCGGGAGGAAAATAATTACAATAAATTTTTAACTAAAACTCCAGTGAACATGAGGCAAAGAAATATGAAAATTGAAAACAGAGCCAAGCTACCCTTAGGGAAGACAGAGTAAAAAGTAACTGATAATTGTAGAAATCTAGTTAAATAAATATTTTTTTAAAATTTCCATTTCCATACATTAGAAATTATGTTCTAGCATATATTTGCTCAAAATAAATAAATCAGTACAGTAATTACTGTGTAACAAGAAATAATTAATGCTGGCTGCTTTTAAATAGTGTGGTGTTTACAGAGAAATAATAACTGATGAGAATTGTGGTGAGACATGCCTAAGCAATTAACTGATGAGAATTGTGGTGAGGCATGCCTAAGCAATTAAAACCCTAAATGGCATCATTAGTGGACATCTAAATGGCATCAGTAGTGGACAGAAAAACAGACACCGCCCTGAAAGAACCCCCCAGATATGTCAATGATGATGGTGGTACAAATATAGCCCAATTGAATGAAATAATATGTGACTTTGTTCCAGCTACATAAGGGTGTGATGGGGTTATTCACACTATGTCTGGTCTCCAAGTATTTTCTGGTGAAATATTCTGGAATAGGTAAACCACATGCTTGCTACCGGGAAAACAGTTCTCATTAATTCTTTCAGAAATTAAATCAAACCTATTTTATGATCTCTGATTTGAAGTCAAAGAAACAAAGTTCGGAAGAAAATAGGATTAAACCACACTCTACGCACAATTGTACCCGCACACACAAAATACATACACAAAAGCTCCCTCAGTCTCTGCTTCAAAGCAGCCCTCCTCCACGTGAGGGCTGACCACCACTGCCTGTAATGAAAGATCTAGCTGCTCCTGAGATGTTTCCAAGGATGTCACTGCAGGAGAGAGCAGTCTGTTAACGTCAGCACTGCAGAGCAATGAGGCACCCACCGTTGGTTTTTCTCAGCTCCTCCACAAGGCAGCGGGCTTCCTCTTGAACACGGTCCTCGATGCTTCTCTTCCCCATCCCAAAATTACGCAGGGTCATGAGCGAAAAGCGCCGAGTCTCCTTCCATCTCTTTCCATTGCTGAATATGATTCCTACCAGACAGGGAGCAGAAACTAGGAGGGAGATCCCAGGCAAGTAAGAGTGAATTGACACTTGGCAGCTACGTGGTTGGTCCAAGCTCTGCCTGAGGAGATGTTTGAGTCTGTGTTTTAAGTCCTCCCACCCCATTACCAATACTGACACAGGCACGTGCACACTTACCATGTCCTTTATTAGTTCTTTCAACCACTGGGAAAATGCCTCTTCCAGAAAACTCCTCTCCCATATCAATCAGGGCTTCCTTCACTGCTTCATATCCATACAACACCACGACGGGCTTCATGCCAAAATGCACCGTGAACACAGGGCCATAGACTTTTGAGAACTAGAAAAGGAGAAGCAGATAATGGCAAAACGAGACGCTATTTGGTCCAAATATTGTGCCTGATTCAGACTGATATTATCATTGTAATTTTTCTATTTTTATTTGCCACATACAGCTTCAAATATTTCTCAAATTCATTCATAAATAGGAAGGTGATTGTTGTAGCTGCCACTTATGGGTGGCCTATGATGTGCCATGCAATGACCAGGCAATTGGTACACAGACTACAATTAATCTTCATACCAATACATTCATCAGGTTTACTTGTCCTGTTTTACCAGCAGAGAAACTGAGGTCAGAAAAGTCCAAATTCATATTAGGTGCCACACAGGTTTTATACAGAAGACTCAAATTTGAACCTCTGCTTGTTCAACCTGTGATGCTTGAGCAATTTATCAGCCCCACACATTCTGTTGAGACCAGTGCACAGTTGATGACTTCAGAACCCCATTTAAACCTCTTCCCATATGTATCCTGACTCAGTATCCCTGTGATGAACACTAGAAATCTATACTTTTAAAGTCACTCCAGGTGATTCTGATTCCCAGCCCATTCTGTGACCTGCTGGTATTAGTAGCACAGAAAGAGAGAGCACCACACGGGCAGCACCAGGATGTGCAGCATCTCCTGGAAGAACAATTTCTAACATTTTTTGGGCCACTGACAGCAGCTTTGTGCAAAACCAAAAAGAATCCTGATACCACCAATTCATTCACTTAAGCTGGTTCTGAGCCCAGAGCTATTTCCTTGACGTCACGTATAAGTCAGTTCTTCAGAGCAGTTCAATTTTCATGGCTATACTGAATAAAACACATAACTAATATAATAGATGACTTTTTGAATGAAATCTCTTCTCACACACTTCCCTTACCATTTACCCTCAGAAAAAACACTTCCCTTACCATTTACCACCATTTACCCTCAGAAAAAAAATATCATAGCAAATGGACATAAAACAAAGAAGAAGAAAAGCAGCACTTGCAAAGTTTGCCACTTTGGTATTTTAATTCTACCATACAAAGACCTAAATGCCTCTCTGCTCACAGAGTGCATTATGCCACTCTGCTATTTCTGACAATAACATATTGGTAACAGAAACACCAATGTTTATAGAGAGTAATTTGCTTTAAAATGATATATTATAATAGTGTGCATCCAAAAATATATTTTGCTTAAAAATATGGGTAAATGTACTTACCCTTGGCAAGACAGTGCAGAATCATAAAGTGTACTTACATTCCTGAAGCATTTTTTGGTGTTCTTGACACTTAACTGCAGGGTATTTCCAATAACTGGGAGAGCAGTAGGGCCAGGTGGGAGCTTCCTTCTCCCAGAGCTCTGTCTCCAGAGTGAAAGCAGAAGCAAAGAGGAGAGACAGAGCACCAAGACCACAACCGGATCCATTGATGCCTTCTTTTCTCACTACAACACTGGGCACTTGCAAACCAAATCCTTTATAACACGCCCTTCTAACTCAGTGTGTGCATCTTTGGCAAATAAAGTGATTAATTAGCTAGATCCACTTGCACGCTGCTGAGTGGACCTTGATTCAATGGCCTTGTTGTTTTTATCAGTGCTCACCCAGAACATTCCGGTTTAATTCTACTGAGTTGGAACACACATATCACTAATTGATAAAACAAACAAAAATGCCCCCAAACCCAGGTGGTTCCAATGTGCAGACATGATTGAGAAGCACTATTGACTAACCCTAAATTACTTTATGCAAGAAAGTGACAAAGAATTCTGGATTCTCAGATGAATGACCAGTTGGGGATTTATGACTTGAAGGGTAATCAGTGTTTTCTGTGCCTTGTATACAAAAAAAAAAAAGTGTATTGTAATGCTATATCAAACAGCAGGAGATGTTTTCCTTGATAATGGAAGAAAAAAAAAAAAGTGTATTGTAATGCTATATCAAACAGCAGGAGATGTTTTCCTTGATAATGGAAGTCTTTCAAGCATTTAGTATATTCTGCTAACATTACAGTTGCCTACACATAAAATAAGTAACATAACTCACACATCTTAAGTAACCAGATATATATGAAGATATTGGGTAATAAATTTACACAGCTTTCACCATTAAATCTATAATTAAAACACGAGAGGGCAGATATTATTTTTTATTTTTCAAATGGGGGAAGGGAGACTGGGAGAAGAGGAGACCTGTCGGTGTCACACAGCTCACAGGTGGCAGAAATGGGATCTAAACTGAGATCATCTGATGCCCCTTGTGGTGCACTGTGGCTTACACCACAGCTACGTCAAGAAGAATTTTAGCAAAACCAACCCCCCCAAACATTAGTTACTCTGAATGTGCATCTCACTCACTCCATAAAGCAACAGGCTTCACATTAAATAGAAGCCCCTTATTTCATTCCAAGGATAACAGGTCAGAGGTGCCCAAGAAAACAAATAAAATATATAATTCTCCCTTTTCCATCATTACAGGGATGAAACTCACCTAGTGTAAATGAGGAAAGAGGCAATCCTAGAGAATTTCATTGGCAGGGCTTGAGAAACGATGGTGTCTCCTAGTTGCCTCCAAACACAGCTACTCACAACAATTGTTATAGGTCTGCCATTGTGAGAAATAATTGAAGGTGATAATGCACATCAAGGAAGGGAACTTATAGACAGAACAACAGTTGTGGATTCAACAGACGAGGGGAGGTAGGGGAATCATTTAATGAACCCACAGCACAGAACCACCATAATGTGCAGACTTGAACTGTAGATGACACTTAGTGTTCATGAGGATATAAATACAGGTGGAATATATACTTTAGGAGATCATTAATGACAATACTTGTGCAAAAGCAAGTTGTGAAAAAAAGTGTGTATTGTATTCTACATTAATATTTTTATAAAACTAGTGCAATTATTTCTAAGCCGTTTTAGTATAAAAAATTAAGACCTGGTTACACCATGTTTTATTGGTCATGTTTATATGGATTCTGACAATTTTCAGATACACAGAGAATTTTCACATCCACCATATCGCATTTCATTCTCTGACTTCCCTTTGCTGACAGTAAAATTATTCCCATTTTATGGATGAGGAAGCTGTGTCTCAGATACTCAGTGCCTTGGTCAAGGGCACATAGACTGCACGAAGGGGGTACTGCTGAGATAGGAACCCGATGTTCCCTGCCTCTTGCACCCTTCCCTCCGAGAAAAGCATTCAGTTCAACCAGGTTCACCGAAGTTTACTGATTGCGTGCTGTACTTCAGTATTTCAGGATTAAGCCTAATAAGCATCTTTCAAAATAAACCTTAACTTCGTTAATAATTACAGCACCACTTGACTAAAATGCGGGTCAGAAAAGTTTGACTTTATAACCCTTTGGACTTGAGTGAGTCCAAGTCTTGGTGAACCTTTATCCACAGCAAAAAGCAGCAGTAATTGCTGATTGACTCACATAGCTGTAAACTCTTAAGTTAAACAATCCACCTAATTTTGGATAAAATAAGCTCAGTTGTCTCTAGAGCAATGATTTCATTCCTTGAAATACAGATGTCTCTGTTCTACTTCTCCTCCCTTCTGTTGAGCTGAGGCTCCTGCCTGGACCTTTCTTTTCATAGAATGAAATAAGCATAAATAATTTAAAGATAGAAAGGATTGCTGATATGAACTAGTCTAAACTTTGCTATGTTTTTTAGGAATGAGCAATTGGACACTGGGTGACTTAAAATCTCACCAATGCTTCACTACAAGACTTCATCTTAAAATCCTGCTTTTCTGCTCCCAGTATAGTGACATCTCACATCCATCCCATAAATTCCTATCTCAGCCCAAATGATCATGATGGTAACAACATTAAGCCCTTTTAGTCACAGACTAATGCAAAGATCAGTCTGGCTAGAGTTATGAATTAGACCAAGTTTTTTTCCCCCCATTAATTTATATTCTTTAGGTAGTTTTAGGTTCAAAGCAAAAATCAGTGTAAAGTACACAGTTCCCCCAGAATGCCTCCACACAACAACCCATAGCCTCTCCAACAATCAACAACCCTCACCAGTGTGGTTCATTAGTTACAATTCATGAAGCAACATTGACACATTATCATTAACCAAAGTTTATAGCTTACATACAATGGGTGTTGACTAACGTATAATGACATGCACCCACCATTGTAGTAGTATTCAGAATAGTTTCACTGCCTCCAAAATCCTCTCTGCTCTGATTATTCATCCCTCCCTTTCCCCTAAGTCCTGGGCAACAAATAATATCGTCCTGGGCAACAAATGATATTTTAGTGAATGTGAATGTCCAGTTCCAGCAACACTTGTTGAAAAATCCACCCTTTCCCCATTTGCTTCATTTCCAAAAAATTGTTATCTGTTTTTGCGTGGATGTATTTCAGGCTCCATTCTCTTCCATTAATTTATCTGTCTACTTTTTCACCGACATCACACGATCTTGATTACTGTAGCTTTATAATAAGTCTCGAGATTGTGTCAGGTTGGTTCAGATCTCTGACTTTGTTTTTGTTCTTCAATATTAGCTATTCTAGGTTTTTGGACTCTGCACATAAGTTTTATGATCAGATTATCAATATCTAAAGAAGAAATATCCTTGATTTTAACTGGGATTGCATTCTATCTATAGACCAAATAAATTTCATCACTCTGGAGATGGATTTGTGTGAAAGTAATGTAGCTCTCCAGCTTTCTTTGGTTAGTGTTAGCATGGAATAAGTTTCTAAATTCTTTTACTTAAATTCTTTTACTTTTAATGTTTGTGAATTTACATTTCAACTGGGTTTCCTGTAAAAAACATACATATAGCTCGGTCTTGTTTTCTGAACTACTCTGACAGTGTCTATCTTTTAACTGTTATATTCAGTGATGTATAAAGTGATTTCGATATACTTGGGTTAATATCTATCATGTATTTGTTGCTGTTTTCTGCCCTTTGCTCTCATTCTTTGTTCCTATTTTCATCTTCAACTCTTTTTCTGCCTTCTAGGATTTGAACTGAGCAAGTTATATGATTCCATTTTCTCATCTTCCTTAACCTATTCCTTACATATTTTTTGCTATTTCCCTAGCATTTGCAAGATATATCTACAATGAATTCAAGCTCACTTCAAATAACACCATACTGCTTCATTGGTAGTGCACCTACCTCTACCAAAGTATTGCTAGTTCCTGCTCCAATTTCTTATACCATTACTGTCATTCATTTTCACTCATCCATATGCTAGAATAATCAAATACTCACAAGAAAACTTTACAGAAGTCACTGGAGAGTCATATCATGAGGCAGATTCCTGTAGGAGATTGCTGTGAAAAGAAACTATAAGTACTGAAGTCTCTGAGTGCACAGTTTTTCAGCCAACATGTGCCCTGTGAGTGGTTTCAGTTGTGCTCATCTACAGCTTGGTTGTATTATAGCTTTCTGGAAAGCTTTATTTAATAAGTGTTATTTAATTTATTCTCATTCTATTGCACTATCTAGATAATATAAACAGACATTTTTTGGAATGTGACTAGTATTTATTAATTGTGGTAAGATTTACCTAACATAATTTATTATTTCAACCATTATCCGTGTAAAGTGGAATGAAGTACATTCACGTTATTATGTAACCACTGCCCGAACTACTTGCATTTTGCAAAATAGTCTCCAAAACTGTTTTCTCTTGAAAAACTAAACTTTGTATCATTTAGTAATAACTCCCCAGTCTCAACTTCCACCTGTCCCTGACAAGTACCAAACAGTAACCGATAGACTTTCTCTATGCGTGTCCCTACTCTAGGTTTCTCATATAAATAGAACCAAAAAGAATTTTTTATGAGTGTGTGACTGGCTTATTTCCCTTTGCATAATGTCTTCAAGTTTCATCAATGTTGTTGCATGTGTCACAATTTCTTTCTTTTTAAGCCTGAATAACATTCTGTTGTATGTATATGTCCCACTTTGTTTACTCATTCCTTCTTCAATGAACATTTAGAATGCATCCACCTTTTTGTTGTGAATAATTCTGCCATTAACATGGATGTATAAATGTCTCTTTAATACCCTGCTTTCATTTCTTTTGACTGTGCACCAGAAGTGGAATTGCAGGATCATATGATGATTCTTCTATAATTTTTTGAGGAAGCACCACACTACTTTTTATACTGACTGCATCATATTACACTTTTAACAGCAGTGTGCAAGTCTTCCAGTTTCTCCACATTCTCATCAACACTTATGATTTTCTGGTTTTTGTTTGGTTTTAGTCTGCAACAGCCACCCTACTGAGTGGAAAGTTGCATCTAATTGTGTTTTTGATTTGCATTATTTTAATGATAAGTGATGCTGTGCATCTTTTCATGGGCTTATTGGCCACTCTATATCTTCTTTGGGAAAAGTTTATTGAAGTCTTTTGACAATTTTTTAATAATTAATCATTTATATGGTTTGCAAATATCTTCTGCCATTCCATGGGTTTTCTTTTCACTTTGCTGCACTTTTGTTTCAGTTTGATGCACAAAGTTAATTTTGGTGAAGGGCAATGTATCTAGTTTTTCTTTTGTATCCTGTGCTTTTGATGTCATATGCAAGAAATCATTGCTAAATACAATGTCATGAAGCTTTTCTATAAGTACTAAATTTTATTGCAACAAGTTAGTCCACTCTTCCCTAAATACAATATTTTCTATGAGTCATCCAGCCAGCAGAATCATTTGAAATGTCCAAACACTCTTCCCTCTTTTAATGTTCTCTGAACCACTGTGGTAAGTAAAAGCAGAAGGTACTTCTGGGAGTTAATAAATGTCAGCAAATTTAAAGAGTAGATTCATGATAGGTGTTGAGTGGTCGAGACATTTCTGGAGTAAAGGCAGTCCTTAAAGGAAAATTCACAACATTGAAATACATAAAATCAATAATCTAAAGATCCACTGTAGGAAACCAGAAAATTAAGAGCTAATTAAGTCCACAGTAAGCAGAAGAAATGAAAAAATAAAAACTAGAGCAGAAATAAATGAAATTTATATCAGGACATTAGAAAAATATACAAGACTGCTTCTTTGCCCAAAGCTTTGCTACATGTTAAACATTTTCATTTGCCTATCAAGAAGATTTAAAGAAATACAATATAATTTTCATTTATATGTCTTCTTCTTCTTCTTCTTCTTATTTATTTGTTAGAAATATTCAGGCAATACAAACCTGATTGTCCCCCCTCCTGCCCATGATGTGAGGGCCATATTCATACTGGGGGCATACCCACTGAAAGAAATTACTTTTGTACCCTTTGTCCCCTCCCAATTATCCCCCAACCTCACTTCCCCTCCCCTTCTCCCCTCCATTCCAATTTGCAGCCCTAGGAATGTTCCCTCCCTCTGTTGGATTGCAGCACTGCTGTGGTCTTTCTTTCCTTCCTTCCTTTCTCTCTTAGCTCCCACATATGAGTGATGCAGCACTGCTGTGGTCTTTCTTTCCTTCCTTCCTTTCTCTCTTAACTCCCACATATGAGTGAGAATATGTGGTATTTATCCCTTGGTGCTTTGCTTGTTTCACTTAACATAAGTTTCCCCTGGTTCATCCATGTTTTTGCAAATGAGAGTATTTCATTCTTTTTTATGGCAGAGTAGTATCCCATAGTGTGTTTATACCATGGCTTCCTTATCCAATCATCCATCAATGGACATTTAGGTTGGTTCCATATTTTGGCTATTGTAAACAGAGCTGCAAAAAAAATGGGAGTGCAGGTATCTCTTCGACATGATGATTTCCGTTCCGCTGGATATACACCCAGAAAAGGGATTGCTGGATCACATGGAAGATCTATCTGCAGTTGTTTGAGAAAACACCATATTGTTTTCCAGAGTGGTTGTACTATTTTACAGTCCCGCAAACAGTGCAGTAGTATTCCCTTCTCTCCACACCCTCGCCAGCATTTGTTATTCACCATCGTTTTGATTATAGCCAGTCTAACTGGAGTAAGGTGGTATCTCAATGTGGTTTGAATTTGCATTTCCCTGATGACTACTGATGTTGAGCATTTTTTCAACCATCTGTTGGCCATTCGTATGTCTCCCTTTGAAAAATGTCTATTCAGCTCCTTTGCCCATTTTTAAATTGGGTCTTTTATTTTTTACTGTATAATTGCTTGAGTTCTGTGTATATTCTGTATATTAGTCCCTTGTAAGTTGCATAGTGAACAAAAATTTGTCCCTTGTAAGTTGCATAGTGAACAAAAATTTTCTCCCACTCTGTGGGTTGCATTTTAACTCAGTTGATTGTTTCTTTTGCTGTGCAGAAAAATTTTAGTTTGATAAAGTCCCATTCGTTTATTTTTTTCTTTTCCTTCCTGTGCTTTTGGAATCATGTTCATAAATTCTGTGCCCTGACCTAATTGCTAAAGTGTTTCACCTATATTTTCCCTAAGTAATTTGAGAGTGGTGGGTCTTACCCCAAGGTCTTTAATCCATTTTGAGTTGATTTTAGTGTATGGTGAGAGATGCATATCTAGTTTATTCTTCTGCATACGGTTATCATTTTCCCAGCACCACTTGTTGAAGAGGCAATCTTTTCCCCAATGTAGATTTTTGTTGCCTTTGTCTAATATCAGATGGCTATAAGCCTGAGGAGTGATTTCTGGGTTCTCTGTTCTACTCCACTGGACTGAATGTCTATTTTTATACCAGTACCATGCTGTTTTGCTTACAACAGCTTTGTACTATAATTTGAAGTCAAACAGGGTTATGACTCTGGCTTTGTGGGGGGGGTTTGTTTGTTTGTTTGTTTGTTTGTTTTTGCTCAGGATTGCTTTGGCTATTTGGGGTCTTTTGTTTTTCCATATAAAAGGTAAGATTCTTTTTCCCTTTCTGTGAAGAATGTCATTGGTATTTTTATAGGGACTGCAGTGAATCTGTAGATCACTTTGGGTAGTATAGACATTTTCACAATGTTAATTCTTGCAATCCAAGAGCATGGAATATCTTTCCAACTTTTTGTGTTTTCTTTAATTTCTTTCAGAAGTGGTTTGTAATTCTCATTGTAGAGGTCATTCACCTCCTTGGTTAGATTGATCCCTAGGTATTGTATTTTTTGGGTGACAATTGTAAATGGGCTTACTATATTTCTCTTTCTGTTAATTCATTATTTGAGTACATAAAGGCTACTGATTTGGGGCATTTATTTTGTGTCCTGCAACATTACTGAGGTTATTAACCAGCTCTAGGAGTTTTCTGATAGGGTCCTTATGTTTTTCTCTATATGGTATCATGTCTTCTGCAAATAGTGAACGTTTGGCTTCATCTTTTCCCATCTGGATTCCCTTTATTGCTTTCTCTTGCCTGATTGCTCTGACTAGTACCTCCAGTACTATGTTAAGTAGAAGTGGTGAGAGTGGACATCCTTGTCTTGTTCCTGTTCTTAAGAGAAAGGCCCCCAGTTTTTCCCCATTCCGAATGATGCTGGTGGTGGGCTTGTCATAAATGGCTTTTATTGTGTTCAGATATTTTCATTCTATGCCTAATTTGTTGACAGTCTTTTTCATGAAGGGATGTTGAATTTTGTCAAATGCTTTCTCAGCCTCTATTCAGATAATCATACGGTCTTTGTCCTTGAGCTTGTTGATGTGATGTATCACATTTATTGACTTTCTTGTGTTGAAGCATCCTTGCATCCCTGGGATGAATCCCACTTGATCATAGTGTATAATTTTTTAATATATTGCTGTATTCTAATTGCTAATATTTTGTTGCGGATTTTAGCATCTAGGTTCATCAAGGATATTGGCTTATAATTTTCTTTTTGTGTGTGTCTTTATCTGGTTTTGGTATCAGAGTTTTGTTGGCCTCATTGAATGAGTTTTGGAGAGTAGCATCTGCTTCAATTGTTTGGAACAGTTTCATGAGACTAGGTATTAACTCCTCTTTAAAAGTTTTACAGAATTCAGCTGTAAAGCCATCCGGACCCAGACTTTTTTTGTTGGAAGATTGCTAATTATTGCTTGAATCTCATTGCTTGTTAATGGTCTGTTCAGGTTTTCTATCTCTTCTTGGTTCAGTCTTGGCAATTTGTATGTGTCTAGAAACTTATCCATATCTTCCAGATTTCCAAATTTGTTGCCATACAGTTGTTTATAACAGTCTCTAATGATTCTTTGCAGTCCTGTGGTATCAGTTGTAATGTCTCTCTTTTCATTTCTGATTTTTGTTATTTGGGTGTTCTCTGTTCTTTTTTATGATAACATAGCTAATGGTGTCTCTATTTTATTTATCTTCTCAAAAAAATCAACTTTTACTTTTGTGATTTTTTATTTTGTTTTTGGTGTCTATTTCATTTAGTTCTGCTCTGATATTAATTATTTCTCTCCCTCTACAGCATTTAGGTTTGGATTGTTGTTTTTCAAGTTCTTTGATGCATAGTGTTAGGTCATTTATTTGAAATCTTTCAATTCTTTTGATATGAGCATTTACTGTCATTAATTTTCCTGTTAGTACTGCTTTTGCAATATTGCAAAACTTTTGGTATGATGTATCTTTATTTTCATTAGTTTCTATACATTTTTTGATTTCCTGTTTAATTTCTTCTTGGACCCATAGGTCATTCAGGAGCCTATTATTTATTTTCCATATATTTGTATAGCTTCCAGCATTTTGCTTGTTGTTTATTTCCAGTTTTAGTCCATTGTGGTCTGAAAAGATAGTTTGGAATGATTTCAATTGTTTAAAATTGCTGAGACTAGATTTGTGTCCTGATATGTGGTCTATCACAGAGAATGTACCATGAGCTGATGAGAAGAAAGTGTACTCTTTAGCTGTTGGGTGAAATGTTTCGTATATATCTGCAAAGTCCACTTGGTCTAGGGTGTAGATTGAATATTGGGGTTCGTTTCTTCTATTGCACTGAGATTGGTTTTGGAGTAGCCCTGGTTGCTACTGTGGAGGGTGAATTGACTTTGCTTGACAGTAGGTGTGGTGATGGCTATGTTAAACCACCTTGGTTCCCATTTGAGACTCTGTGGTTGTAGAATGAGCACCTAGTGATGTGGAATTCTGCTTGGCCAAACTCAGTGGATGGGTCTGTAGGCTTGTGCTCCCCCCTGGGTCTGAGGCAGGGTGAGGGGCCACATCCAACTGTCCAGTTCCACTGACTGGTACTGCTGCCACCCATTATCAGCAGGCTTATCTGCACAGTGCCGGCTCAGGGTGCAGGGGCAGGTCCTGGAGCTCCCCCCCCACCTGGGTCTGAGGTGGCAGGGTGAGGGGGCCATGTGGAGCTGTGAATTTCCTCTGGTTGGTGCTGCTGCTGGGTGCTTCTGGTGGGCATACCTGCATGGTTCTGGTTCAGGGTGTGGGGGTAGGGCCTGGAGTTCCCTCCCTGCCTGGGTTTGAGGTGGTGGGTGAGGGGAATGTGTGGAGTCCCACAGTTCTCCTGGATGATGCTGTTGCCAGCTGGTGCTACCAGTGGCTCACCTGCATGATATACTTCTTATCTTTAAGCTATTTTCATATGTTTAACAGCCTTCTTGATTTCCTCTTCTGTAATCTGTGCAATCAAATCAAATAATTTCCCCTTGTTATTATATTACCTTCAAAGTTTTCCTGGCATATTTTTATTCCTTAATGTTGCAATGTATATTTATTTATTTATTAAGATAATTTATTATAAACCCATGTGGGTTTCAAAGTTGACTTCCAATTGTTGTGTACAATTGTGTGATGATCAGATCACGATAGTTAGCCTGTTCATCATGACAGTACACAATGATTCTTTGTGAACATTAACCAATTTTTCATTAGCCCCTCCCTTTCCTATCCGCTCCCCATTTCCATCTGTAGTAACCACAGTTCTTTTCTCTCCTTCTAAAAGTTCATCATATTATTGTGATTGTTGTTTCTTTCTTTCTCTCTATCTCATTTGCTGTTGAATTGTTTATTTACAAATTCAGCTCCCAGGTATGAGTGAGAGCATGTATTTCTTGTTCTGCACCTAGGTTTTATCATTTAGCATAATTTTCTCCAGGTGCATCCATTTTGCTGCAAATGGCAGAAATTCATTCTTTTTTATGGCTGTGTAATATTCCATTGTGTATATATACCACATTTTCCTTATCTAATCATTCATTGATGGACAGTTAGGTTGTTTCCTTAGCTTGGCTATTGTAAATATAGCTGGGATAAACATAAGAGGGCTGGTATCCCATCAACATGGTGATTTCTAATCCTCTGGATGTGTACCCAGTAGTGGGATAGATGGAATGAAGAAAATTAAGAGAGAGCAGATAATACAAAATCATCTGAATGATGGGTATTCCTGAAAGGGAAGAGAAAGGAAAAGGCATTGAGAACATGTTCATTGAAATAATAGCAGAAAACTTTCCAAGTATAAGGACAGAGAAGGACCTTCATATTTAAGAGACTCAAAGATCCCCAAACAGATTCAATCCAAAATGGTCCTCCCTGAGACATATTGTAGTCAAACTGTCAGAAGTCAAAGACAAAGAGAGAATACTAAAAACAGCAAGAGAAAAGGATCACGTTATCTATACAGGAATACCCATCAGACTAACAGCAGACTTCTCCACAGAAACTCTACAAGCCTGGAGGAAATGGGATGATACATTCAAATCACAAAAAGAAAAAAAATTCCAGATATGAATACTATATCCAGCAAAGCTATTATTCAGAAATGAAGGAGAAATAGCATATTTCCCAGACAAACAAAAACTACCATCACACAGCCTGCCCTACAAGAAATCCTCAAGGGAGTCGTGCATCTGGAATCCAAAATATGATGATCACTACCAAGAATAAATGAGAATGAACAAAACCCACTGGTAGAACAAAATGTGAAAGAGAAATAAACTGTACCGTATTACCTCCCAAAACCCAAAACACTGAAGACAAACAACCAAAGTTGAAGAAAGAAACAAGATATTTTAAACATCCAAATGAAAATCAATAAAATGCCAGAAGTGAGACAATATTTTACAGCAACAACCCTGAATGTTCTGAACACCTCTCTATCAACATTAGACAGATCATCTAGGTGACAAACAGAGAAACAGAGGATTTAAACCACACTTTAGGCCAATTGGCCTTGGCAGACATCTACAGAACATTTCATCCCACAACTGCAGAGTATACATTCTTCCCAACAGCTCAAGGGACTTTCTCCAGGATAGACCATATGCTAGGCCACAAATCAAACCTCAGCAAATTTTCAAAACTGAGATCATTTCAAGTATCTTTTAAGACAACAATACATTAAAATTAGAAATCAATGACAAGCAAAACTCTGGAAACTATACAAACACATGGAAATTAAAGAACATGCTCCTGAATGACATATGTATTCAAGAAGAAATTAAACAGGATATCAAAAAATTTATTGAGCCTAATGAAAATAGTGAAACATTACACCAAAACTGGAGCGATGCTACAAAAGCAGTTCGGAGAGGAAAGCTTATTGCAATAAATGCTTACATCAAAGGAATAGAAAAATTTTAAATTAACATCCTAACACTATACAGCAAAGAATTAGAAAAACAAGAACAATCCAACTTCAAATGTAATAGATGAAAAGAATTAATTAAGATAAGAGCAGAACTAAATGAAATAGAAACCCAAAGAAAAATACAAAAAAAAATAAAATAAAATCAATGAAATGGAAAGGTGGTTTTCTAGGAAGATAAATAAAATAGAGAAAGCATTAGCCAGAAAAACTAATAATGAGAGAGAAGACTTAAATAACAAAACTTAGAAATGAAAAAGGAGACATAACAACCAATACCACAGAAATACAAAGAATCATTGGAGACAACTATGAATGACTGTACACCAACAAATTTGAAAACCTGCAGGAAACAGATCAATTTCTGGACATATGAAACACTACCAAGACTGAACAAAGAAGAAATACAAAACTTGAACAATAACAAGCAAAGTGATTGAGGCAGGAACCAGCAGTCTCCCAACAAAGAAAAGCACAGGACCAGATGGCTTTACTGATGAATTCTACTAAACATTTGAAAGTCTGGAGGAAATGTGTAAATTTCTGGACACACACAAGCTCCAAAAAATGAACCAAGAAGATGTAGAAAATCTGAACAGACCAATAACAATAAAGGAGATTGAAGCTGTTACCAGAAGGCTCCCAACAAAGAAAAGCCCAAGACCAGATGGATTCACAGCAGAATTTTACCAAACATTCAAAGAGGAATTGACACCAATTCTTTACAAACTATTCCAAAAGATTGAAACAGAGGCAAATCTCCCAAACTCATTCTATGAAGGAAACATCATCATGATACCAAAACCAGGTAAAGATACAACTAAAAAATAAAACTATTGGCAGATATCCTTGATGAGTATAGATGCAAAGGTCCTCAATAAAATACTAGCTCACAAAATACAGCAACGATTATTCACCACGATCAAGTGGGATTCATCCCAAGGATACAAGGTTGGTTCGACATACACAAATCAATAAATCTGATATGCCATATTAATAAAATCAAACACAAGGACCATATGGTCATCTCTATAGATGCTGTAAAAGCATTTGATAAAATTCAATATTCATTCATGAGAAAGACTCTCTACGAGTTAGGTATAGATCGAAATTATCTCAACATAATTAAAGCTATATGATAAACCCACTACCAATATCATCCTGAATGGGGAAGAGCTGAAAGCTTTTCCTTTAAGAACAGGAAACAGACAAGGATGCCTACTCTTACCACTTCTATTCAACATAGTGTTGGAAGTACTAGCCAGAGCAATCAGAGAAGAGAAGGAAATAAAGGGCATCCATATTGGAAAAGACGAAGTCAAACTGTCCCTGTTTGCAGATGACATGATCCTATATATTGAACAGCCTAAAGCCTCTACAAAAAAACTCAAGGAGTTGATAAACGATTTCAGCAAATTAGCAGGATACAAAATCAACAACAAAAAATCAGTAGCATTTATATTCTCCAATAGTGAACATACAGAACAAGAAATCAAGAAAGCCTGCCCATTTACAATAGCCACCAAAAAAATAAAATACTCAAGAATTGAGTTAACCAAGGGTGTGAAAAATCTCTATAATGAGAACTACAAACCACTGCTGAAAGAAATTAGAGAGGATATGGGAAGATGGAAAGATGTCCCATGCTCTTGGATTGGAAGAATCAACATTGTGAAAATGACCATACTACCCAAAGTGATATATACAAATTCAGTGCAATCCCCATCAAAGTTCCAATGACATTTATCTCAGAAATGGAAAGAACTCTCCAGACATTTGTATGGAATAACAAAAGACCATGCATATCCAAAGCAATGCTGAGCAAAATAAATAGCTGGAGGGATAACACTACCTGACTTTAAACTATACTACAAAGCTATAATAAACAAAACAGCATGGTACTGGCATAAAAATAGACACACTGATCAAAGGAACAGAATAGAGAATCCAGATATCAACCCACACACTTACTGCCATCTGATCTTCGACAAAGGCACCAAGCCTATTCACTGGGGTGGGGAATGCCTCTTCAGCAAATGGTGCTGGGATGACTGGATATCAATATGCAGGAGAATGAAATTAGACCCGTACCTTTCACCATATACTAAAGTCAACTCAAAATGAATTAAAAAATTAAAAATACACCCTGAAACAATAAAACTTCTTAAAGAAAACATAGGAGAAACACTTCAGGAAATAGGTCTGGACACAGACTTCATGAAAATGACCCCAAAAGCACAGTTAACCAAAGGAAAAATAAAGAAATGGGATAATATCAAACTAAAAAACTTCTGCACAGCAAAAGTAACAATTAACAGAGTTAAAAGACAGTCAATAGAGTGGGAGAAAATATATTTGCAAAATATACATCTGACAAAGGATTAATATCCAGAATATATAAGCAACTGAAACCACTTTAAAAGAAAAAAACAGGTAACCCAATTAAAAAATGGGCAAATGTGCTAAATAGGCATTTCTCAAGGGAAGATAAATGAATGGCCAAGAGACATATGAAAAAATACTCAACTTCACTGAGCATTAAGGAAATGCAAATCAAAACCACACTGAGATACCATTTTACCCCAGTTAGGATGGCTAATATCCAAAAGACTGTGAACGATAAATGCTGTAGAGGTTGTGGAGAAAATGGAACTCTCATATACTGTTGGTGGGACTGCAAAATGGTGCAGCCTCTATGGAAAATGGTATGGAGCTTCCTCAAACAATTGCAGATAGATCTACCATATGACCCAGCTATCCCACTGCTGGGAATATACCCAGAGGAATGGAAATCATCAAGTCGAAGGTATACCTGTTCTCCCATGTTCATTGCAGCACTGTTTACAATAGCTGAGAGTTGGAATCAGCCCAAATGTCCATAATCAGATGAGTGGATACGGAAAATGTGGTATATCTACACAATGGAATACTACTCTGCTATAAAAAGGAATGAAATACCGCCATTTGCTGCAACATGGATGGATCTAGAGAGAATTATATTAAGTGAAATGAGCCATGCGCCGAAAGAGAAATATCACATGTTCTCACTTATTTGTGGGAGGTAAAAATAAATAAATAAATAAACAAATAAACTTGCAGGGGGGAGAAGACACAAAAATTACAATTCCTTGAAGTTGATATGACAAGCAAACTGATATGATGTTGTTGGAAGGGAGTAAACTTGCAGGGGGGAGAAGACACAAAAATTACAATTCCTTGAAGTTGATATGACAAGCAAACTGATATGATGTTGTTGGAAGGGAGGGGGGAGAGAGAGGATGGAGGGAGGTTTCGATAATGGGCCACAACAATAAACCACATTGTATATTGACAAAATAAAATAAAATAAAATTTAAAAAAATTAAAAAGAAAAGATATCATCTCACCCCAGTTAAATTGGCTATTATCAAAAAAGAAGGAAAACAACACATACTGGTGAGGATGTGAAGAAAGGGAACCCTCTGCCACTGTTAGTGCAGCCAGTGTGGAAAATGGTGTGGAGATTCCTTAAACAAATTCAGATAGAACTGACATAGGATCCAGCAATTCCACTGCTGGGTACATACGCAAAGGAACAGAAAGAATCATGTTGAAGAGATACCTGCACCCCCAAGTTTATCTTAGCTCTATTTACAATACCCAATGGTTGGAATCAATCTAGATGTCCATCATCAGATGACTAGGTAAGGAAAATGTGGTATGTATTAACAATGGAATATTGCTGTGCCATAAAAAATAATGAAATATTGCCATTTACAGTGACATAGACAAACTTAGAGAAAATCCTGTTAAGTGAAATAAGCCAGGCACAGAAAGAGGAATACCATATGTCCTCACTCATAAGAAGGTGCTAAAAGTAAACATATAAATAAAAGAAAGAAAGATACAACAATCACTATAATACATTGAACTTTGAAAAGGAGAACTGAGGTTACCAGAAGTGGGGAAGGGGGAGGGGGAGATTAGGAATGGGTAAAGAGCAACGAATAGTGATGACTGTGTATGTTGTTGAATGTAATAATTATTCTGATTTGAGCATCACATGTTGCGCACAAGTATTGATATCAACTGTGTACTCCACAGATATGTACAACAACAATGTTACAATAAAAAGTTTTTTAAATTAAGAAAAGATTTCTGATACAAAGATAATGCTGTCCTCATAAAATTAGGTGAGAAACATTCCCTAATGAGAGCCTGTTTTTATTGCCTTCTCCTCCACCAGTCTTCTGCTTGTAGCCACAGAGTTGTACTTTGAAATGCATAATAACTTTTGGTTGAATACCAGATATTATATATGAGAAAATGCAGAGTTTCTGATGTTTTCCTTTTTTCAGAAAGAGTTCATCCCTCTCCAAAGGTGGTCAAAATGATGTAAAACTGCCTGTCCTGATTCAGAATTGGACATGATATGAACACTCAAAAATTGACTATTCGTGTAAGCCTAACTCTCTGAGGTTCTCCCATCTCTGGAATCTTGAGAAAAAATTATTCTTTGCAGCTTTATGGTACCTTCCAACATGTGGTTGCTGTGTTTATTCAGATGTTCTACTTGCTATGCTATGAGCTTCTCTATTCCACCTGAAACCATGATGTAAAATTATTAAAATTAAAAATAATATAACTAAGAATTTCATTTAAATGGAAAAAAATTAGGGAAATTGGTAAGGTTCCAATTACTAATGTCACCCTGAGGAGAAGATAGAATTGATGAGCCTACCAAGAGGTAAAGGGGCTTGTCCTGATGATCACGGATTTGGTACTAGGATTAGGACTTCACCCCTCTCTATTTTCACCAAAGAACAAAACGAGAAGACTTTCCCCTTAATATTGGAGTCTGAGGGTAATGTTAATGAAACTTGTCCCTCTCTCTTTCAGTAACTAAATGGGAAACAGACTGAGGAATCATGTAAGTGTTGCCAGTCTCCACCATCCACTGCATCAGCTTTGGGGGCTGCTAGAAGGGAGTGTTGCATCTGCCAAGCTCACCTATTCACCTCCCTGTATGGTGGCTCCTGCAGTGTCTGCTGGCTTTTGAGCCTAGAATCTTACAACCTCAAGGGAATGACCCATTCATTCTCATCTGCATGGAACACTCCAACATTGAAATATGCAACACTGTGTGGTTAATTTTACCCTCTTAGAAATCAAATAGATGATTTTTCTACCACAGGATGGAGCTGCTGATGTAGGTGGAGATAAAGGTCTAAGACAGGAATTGGCAAACCTTTTCTGCAATGAGCCAGACAGTAAATATTTCGGACTTTGCAGGCCATGGGGTTTCTGTTGCACTACTGAGCTGCCATTGTAGCATGGAAGCAGTCATATGTAGTGTATAAACAAATGAGGATGGGTATGTTTCAATTTTTATGGAAACTGAAATTTAAATTTCATATAATTTTCATGTGTCAACAGTATTATCCTTCTGTTGCATTTTTTTCAATTCAAACATTCTTATCTCACAGAGTATACAAAAACAAGTGGCAGGCTGGATTTGCCTGTGTTGTTTGTGGACAACTGGTATGAGATATTCCTGTCCAGTAGAACTTTCTGCAATGATGTGAGGTTAATTTTGCATCGCATCCTATCTAAAGAAAATGATTAGTTTTCTCAATGATTGGAAAATTGTTACTCTGAGTTTCAAAGATCTACTTGATGTCGCTCTGATATATATTTATATACCACTTGTTTAAAAAATCCCAAGGAATAATTTTTTTAAAAAAATTATAGTCCTTTTCTATGATAAACATAGAGGATAAATATGCATATTCGTGGGGTACAAAGCTGACTGTCACCACTTGTGCCCAAGATGTGAAGCCCAGATGGCCAATACTATCAGCATGCCCATTACCACAAATAGCTATTGTTGCCCATGTCCCCCACCCAATTAATCCCTGACCTCCCTCCCCATCTCACCTCCCCTATGCCACCCACAACCCTCCATATACTCTCTCCCCATGAAAGTCCAAAGAACCACTGTGGTCTTTCTTTCTTTCCTTCTTTCTCTCTTAACTCTCATTTATGAGTTAGGTCACTGGGTATTTTTTCCTCTGTGGCTGGCTTATTTCACTCAACATAATTTTCTACAAGCTCATCCATGTTATTGCCAATGGTAGAATTTCATTCCTTTTTATGTCAGTGTAGTACAACATGGAATATATATATCATATATTCCTTATCCAGTCATCATGTCCATTGAGATTGGTTCCATATCTTTGCTATTGTAAATGAAACTTCAATGATTATGGGAGTGCAGTTATCCCTCAACATGATGATTTCCATTCCTTTTATATGTACCAAGAAGTAGGATTGCTGGATAGTATGGTAGATCTATCTGTAGTTGTTTAAGAGACATCCATACTGTTTTCTATAGTGGTTGTACTAGTTTTCTGTCCCACCAAGAGTGTAGGACCATTCATTTCTCTCCATATCCTCAGCAGCATTTGTTATACTCTGTCATTTTGATTATAGCCAGTCTAACTGGGGTGAGGTGATATCTCAATGTGTTTTAGTGTGCATTTCTGTGACAATTAGTGATGGTGGGCACTTTTTAAAGTGCCTGTTAGCCATTTGTATGTCTTCCTTAGGAAAATGTCTATTCAGAGTGCTACCCAGTTGAGCCCAGCAGTGGTGGTGGAAACAGCAGCAGAACCTCAAGGCCAGATGTGGACCCTCACCCCACCTCAGACCCAGGTGGGATTGAGTGCCAGGCCCCACCCCACACCACACAGCCAGAGTCTGCCCCTCCCCTCTTCTTGGACCCAGGGAGGAGCACCAGCCTACGAGGTCCAACTGGCCGAGTTTGGCCTAGCACAACCGCATGGTGCTAGGGGCTCTTTCGATGTCCACGGAGTCTGAAATAGGAACCAAGGTGGTTTAGCTTAACCACCACCACACTTACTGCCAAGCAAAAATAATTCACCTCCATAGTAGCTACCAGGGCCACTCCACAGCCAACTTTACTGTAATAGAAGAAGCAAACCCTCTACCAGATGACCAAGCATCAGCATAAATATACTAGAAGTACAAACAATCAAGAAGAAATGACACCACCAAAAGAATACAGTAATGCTCCAAAGTCAGGCTGCATAGAACAGAGAATCCTTGAAATGTCTGAAAAGGAATTTTGAGAAATGATCTTAAGAAAACTTGAAGAAATAAAGGAAGACTCAATTAGATAACACAATGAAACAAGAAAAAATATCCAGAATATAAAGGAAAAAATCTACAAAGAGATTAATACCTTAAAAAAGATTGTAACAGAACTTCTAGAAATGAAAGTCTCATTCAATGAAATAAAAAACATAATTGAGAGCTTGAGCAGTGGCTAGAGCAAGCAGAAGAAAGTATTTCAGAGCTTGAAGGTGATCTTTTTGAAATAAATCAGGCAGACAAAAAAAGAAAAAAAGAATTAAAATTAACACGGAAACTCTAAGAGAGCCAGCAGGCAACCTCAAGTGCTCTAACATCTGAAATGTTTGTATTTCTGAAGGGGAGGAGATAGGAAAAGGTATTGAAAACCTACTCAAGGAAACAGTAACAGAAAACATCCCAGGTGTATTGCGGGATACAGATCTTCAGATCCAGGAAGCTCAAAGGTTTCCAAACAGTTTCAACCCAAAAAGACCCTCCCAAGTCACATTATAGTTAAATTTGCAAAGCTCAAATACAAAGAGTGTTCTACAGGCAGGAAGAGAAAAGCATTAGGGCACGTTTAGGGGAATCCCCATCAAACTAACAGCAGTCTTCGCAACTGAAACCCTACAGGCCAGAAGAAAGTGGAATGATATATTCAAAATACTAAAAGAAAAAAATTGGCAGCCAAGAGTTATTTACCCAGCACGACTCTCTTTCAGAAATGAGGGAGAAATAGTGTATTTCCCAGACAAACAAACATTGCAGAAGTTCACCACCACATGCCAACCTCTGCAAGAAATCCTCAAGGGAGTCATTCATATGGAATCTGAATAATGGTGACCATCATCATGAATACACAAGAAAGAGCAAAACCCACGGTTAAAACAAAAATGCCAGCAAGAAACCCAAATAAGCTAAATCATTCTGCCTTAAATTCCCAAATCACATTGAAGAAGAAAAATTAAAGGTGAAATAATGATTAAAAGATATTTAAACTATCTAAAGAAGAAAGAATTAAATGACAGGAATTAAGCAACACTTGTCAATAATGTAAATGCACTAAACTCCCCATTGAAAAGACACAGGCAGGCTGACTGGATTAAAAAGCTATACCCAAGTACATGCTGTCTTCAAGAGACTCACTTCACCTGTAGAGACACACATAGACTAAAAGTGAAGGGATGGAGAAAGATATACCATCCAAATGGAAACCTGAGCAGGAGTAGCTATTCTTATATAAGACAGAATAGACTTTAATCCAAAAAAACATAAAAAAGGACAAAGAGGGCCACTATATAATGATAAAGGGAACTATCCAGCTAGGAGATGTAGCAATCATAAACATGTATGCACCCAATACTGAAGGACTCAGATATATTAAGCAAACACCCTTAGACCTAAGGAGATTGGACCTAAGGCATTAATAGTGGGTGATATGAACAACCCTCTCTCAGCATGGGACAGGTCTTCCAGGCAACAGGTCAACAAAGAGACACAGGATTCAATCTACACCCTAGACCAACTGCAGATATATATGGAGCATTTCACCCAACGGCTAAAGAATACACTTTCTTCTCATCAGCTCATGGTACATTCTCTGTGATAGACCACATATTAGGACACAAATCTAGAGTCAGCAAATTTTAAACAATTGAAATCATTCCAAACTATCTTTTCAGACCACAATGGACTAAAACTGGAAATAAACAATAAGCAAAATGCTGGAAGCTATACAAATATATGGAAAATAAATAATAGGCTCCTGAATGACCAATGAGTCCAAGAAGAAATTAAACAGGAAATAAAAAAACTTAGAAAAACTAAGGAAAATAAAGATACATCATACCAAACCTTTTGCAATACTGCAAAAGCAGTACTAACAGGCAAATTTATTGCAGTAAATGCTCATATCAAAAGAATGGAAAGACTTCAAATAAATGACCTAACACTACACCTCAAAGAACTTGAAAAGAAAGATTTCAAATAAATGACCTAAAACTATGCATCAAAGAACTTGAAAAACAACAATCCAAACCTAAATTCTGTAGATGGAGAGAAATAATTAATATCAGAGCAGAACTAAGTGAAATAGACACCCCCAAAACAATATAAAAGATCAACAAAAGTAAAATTTGATTTTTGAGAAGATAAATAAAATAGAGACACCATTAGCTATGTTATCATAAAAAAGAACAGAGAACACCCAAATAACAAAAATCAGAAATGAAAAGAGAGACATTACAACTGATACCACAGGAATGCAAAGACTCATTAGAGACTGTTATAAACAACTGTATGGCAACAAATTTGGAAATCTGTGGTCACCGCCTCTTACCACCACCCTACCCTCCCGTCTTGACAACATGGGAAACACCACTTTATCCTTCAAGTCTTAAGGATCGCCCTTCTCTCTGACACTTCCCTGATGGTCTGCTGGAGCCCTTGGGTGCTGCTTCCCAGGTGATTATGCTACCA